>NW_027643585.1:285000-382500 GCF_032717465.1 Coenobita brevimanus
AGATGGAGATATTAAAAATAGATGGAAAGAGCATTTTGAGACAGTTCTTAATAGACCACTACCACCAGAAGAGGATATACCGTCTGCTCAGGAAGATTTAAATATAGAAACAGGAGAGTTGAGGCTTGCAGAGGTGGAGAAAGCAGTAAAACAGTTAAAGAATAATAAGGCACCAGGGGAGGATGGTTTATTTCCGGAAATGTTTAAAGTGGAGGGGGATAGATTAATAATGATCTTGACAAAGCTATTCAATAAGATATGGGTGACGGGGTTACTACCATCAGTTTGGAAGAATGGTGTAATTGTTAAAGTTCCGAAGAAGGGAGACCTGAGTGAATGTGGTAATTGGAGGGGAATCTCTTTGTCACCGATAGCATTGAAAGTTTTCAGTAGAGTGTTGTTAAATAGGTTGGAGCCGGTGGTTGAGGGTATTCTGAGGGATGAACAGGCTGGTTTTAGAAAGGGACGTGGTTGCAATGATCAGATCTTTATAGTTAGGCATTTGATGCAGCAAGTTAATGAAATGAGAGTACCGTTAAGTCTTTGTTTTGTTGATTTTGAAAAGGCTTTTGATAGTGTTTCGAGAGAGACTATGAGGAAGATCATGAGACATTATGGAATACCAGAGGAGTTTGTGAGGGTCATTATGAACATGCATGAGGACACATTTTGTAAAGTGATGGTTGATGGTTGTCTGAGTGATTCGTTTGAAGTCAAGTCCGGAGTAATTCAAGGTGGTGTTCTATCGCCTTTACTATTTATATTGGTCATTGATTACATTATGAAACGCGTTGGAACAGAAACCGGTGCAGGTATACTTTGGGGAGAGAACAGGAAACTTTTGGATTTAGATTATGCAGATGATATAGTTTTGATTTGTGATGGGCCAGAAGAGATGCAGAGAGTGTTGGACTGTTTGGTGAGTGAAGGTCGCAAGGTGGGTTTGGTTATTAATTGTGGAAAAACTGAAATAATCAATATGAATATGGAAAATGCACAGGAATGTGTAATTGGAGGTATGGTTGTAAAGCAAGTTCTATCTATCTATCTATCTATAGCCCGACGCCCTAATCCCGCAAAGGGTGGCCGCAGACAAAACGCCTCCAAGTCACTCTGTCACCCACCATTTGACTACCCTCCCCCCAACTCATCCCCCCCTCCCTCATATACCTCTCAACTCCATCCCTCCACCTCATCCTCGGTCTACCCCTCCCTCTCCCTCCCTCCACCTCACCTACATACACCCTCTTAGTCAGTCTTTCATTCTCCATTCTCTCCACATGTCCAAACCACCTCAGTGTGTTTCTCCTAATCTTCTCAAAGCAAGTTGATAGGTTTAAATATTTAGGTACTTATTTAGCCAAGGATGGTTCTTTGAACTTTGAATTCGAGGAAAGGTTAAAGAAGGCTAATCAGGCAATGGGAATGCTTAAAAATATTTGGAATAATAACAATTTCTCTGTGCATACAAAAATCAAACTTTATAAGGTAATGGTTAGGAGTATCTTAATTTATGGACACGAGTCTTGGTACAGCACAGTGACTATGGAAAATAAATTCTTGGTGTTTGAAAACAAAGCACTTAGAAGAATATTAGGAGTTAAGTGGTGGGAAAGGATACCAAATAGTAGAATTAGAGAAATAACGGGAGTGCAGCCGATCGATGAATATGTTAGATTCTCACGGTGGAAGTGGCTAGGACATGTGTACAGGAGACAGGGAATAGTACGAGGTACACCAGGGTGGGTGGCACTTGGTAGGAGAGGTAGAGGAAGGCCAAAAGAGACGTGGGTGAGGACAATGAGACGGGAAGCTGGAGATGAGTGTTGGGGAGATCTTGAGGAGTTAGCACAAGATAGGATGTGGTGGTGTGAGTTCATCGAGGCCCTATGCATCCCCGAGGGTGCCACAGGAAATGATTGATTGATTGATAAGAAAGAGAGGGGAAGGGCGCTGAGAGATGGACCCAGAGGAAGAGAGGGAGGAAGAGGGGGAGGGGAGGGAGGAAGAGGGGAGGGAGGGAGGGAAGAAGGAGAATAGTGGAGGAAAGGGAAGAGATGGGGAGGTGAAGAAGGAAGGAGGAAGGATGTTAGAGAGAGAGAGAGAGAGAGAGAGAGAGAGAGAGAGTTATGAAGATCCTCCAAGCCACAATTACCACTACCACCACAACCACAACTACCACAATCACCACTACCACAACAACTGCAACTACCCGGTACCACATAATCTCTCCCCTCCCTCCTCTCTTCTCTCTCTCTCTCTCTCTCTCTCTCTCCCTCCTTCCATCCCTCCTCCTTTCCCTCTCTCCCTGTCTCCTTACCTCCGTCCCTCCTTTTCTCCTTCCTTCCCTCCCTCCCTCCTTCCCTCCCTCCTTCTCTCCTTCCTCCCCTCCCTCCTTCTCTCCTTCCTCCCCTCCCTCCCTCCTTCCTTCTCTCCTTTCCTCCCTCCCTCCCTCCCTCCCTCCACTTTGTCAAATGTGGACAGAACTACTTACCCTGTGATGACTTCATTACTGGCACGAGAGGGAGTACAAAGGGAGTACAAATGGAGTTCAAAGGGAGTACAAATGGAGTACAAAAGAAAACAAACAGCAAGAGAATGTCTGTTAGTTATAAGGAAGGTTATATATATATATATATATATATATATATATATATATATATATATATATATATACTGTATATGCAGATAAAAAAGTAATGATACCTAGGGGTGGTGGCGGGACAACGAGGAGGGGGGGTGGCCATGTGCAATTTGCCACAGGAACGTGGGAAGTAATTCCATCTTGTGCAGTGTCTGTGATAAGTGGGTGCACAAGAGATGTAGTGATATTAGAGGTAGACTGCGAGATAATGCTGATTTCATGTGTGCGGTGTGTCGGGGAAAGCAGGTGGAGATTGTCAGGTGTGAAAGGACTGAACTTGCTGGTCTCTTGAGTGTGTGGAGGAGTTTTGTTATTTGGGAGACATGTTGTGTGCTGGAGGTGGGGCTGGAGCAGCTCTGTGGCTGGGGTGAGGAGTGGTTGGAAGAAATTCAGGGAGCTGTTGCCTCTCCTGACACTGAGAGCGCTCTCCCTACGTGCTAAGGGGTCTTTGTATGCAGCATGTGTTAGGAGTGTAATGCTGTATGTGGCATGTGTTAGGAGTGTAATGCTGTATGTGGCATGTGTTAGGAGTGTAATGCTGTATGTGGCATGTGTTAGGAGTGTAACGCTGTATGCAGCATGTGTTAGGAGTGTAATGCTGTATGTGGCATGTGTTAGGAGTGTAATGCTGTATGTGGCATGTGTTAGGAGTGTAATGCTGTATGTGGCATGTGTTAGGAGTGTAATGCTGTATGTGGCATGTGTTAGGAGTGTAATGCTGTATGCAGCATGTGTTAGGAGTGTAATGCTGTATGGCAGTGAGACCTGGGCAGTGAAGGAGGAAGATATTCGCCGGCTCAGACGTACAGAAATGACAGTGATGTTTAAGCTAGGGTTTTATGCTGCGCTGTTGTTGCCAGTTCCATCAACATGGCAGCATAAAACAGGAGGGATGTTCATAAATAAATGAAAACATGTTTAAGCTAGGGTTTTATGCTGCGCTGTTGCTGCCAGTTCCATCAACAGCGCAGCATAAAACCCTAGCTTAAACATGTTTTCATTTATTTATGAACACTATATGGCAACAGCTGAGACATAGCATGTTATGAAATGGCTTTGAGAAAATGAACGAGGTTAATGCTATACATACAAAGCTTGAATTCTATCAGTGAAATTTATTTGCACCCGTCCCTAGTCACAAATTTGATATCCATTACCAGAGTAGTTCAAACTCAACACAGATAAATATATGTATCATCATTCTGCCAACTACACTAAGATGGCCGCCGTTGTAATTACATGTTTTGCCACCTAAGTTTTGTTTTCTATATCCTCCTTTACAATCAATATTTGCTGTTCTAACTATGTTTAACGTACTAATTTATATATCGTTCACGTTAATCTGTAGGATTAAAAGGTTAATATGCCCCCGATTTCTGCAAGCAAAAGATATGATCCGTTTTAATTGTCGTGCACTTGGCGTCGTGTTCCCCACGCTATAAGGCGGGGACTGGCCGCCATTTTTCCGATATCACAAGGACTAAGATGTCACGTGTACGATAATGAAAGAGAATTATATCTTTTCTTTCCTTGCTGGAAATTGCATATTTACTTATTAATTTTACATAGTTCTGTGAAAGAAACAAAATTTAGTACGTTAAGCATGATTAGGTTAGCAAATATTATTGCGAAGGGGATATAAAAGATTGAAATAAAGTGGCAATATTTGTGAGTACAAGGGCGGCATGATACATGAGTTGCTAGCATGACGATACATTAATTTAGCTACACAGAGTATGAACTAATATCGCAATGGATACAAGTTCGTGAATAACAGAGAGTGTAAAAGAATTGTAGCTGCACATGTAAATAATCTGACGTCTGCAAAACGCAAAATTAAGTGAAACAGGGATTGAAAGTGAGATAATTGGCAATTTCGCCGTCCGACATCATGTCATCCCGCACCCACCTTGCCCGTACCCAGATCAGTGTTAACATGGATGAAGTAGGGGTATGACGCTTGTCCTATAGAGAATGTTCATTCTTTTGATTTATGCAGTGCTATTGATACAACTGTGTGATGGCGCTGCCCGGGTTTTGTGCACCGACAGAAAAGGAAGGATTCGGCGATTTAATTTAGATTACTTTTCATATATCGACAAGCGTAGCAAAGAGGATGTCGAGGTGTTGCCTAATGCGAAATAAATCGATGAGGAATTGTTATCAAGCCTAATGTGCAATGGAGTACTACTCTCTCTCTCTCTCTGGCTAATTAACTGTCTGAATAGTGATAACTATGGTCTCTGTAATTACTGTATTAACGCGATGAAAGTGATAAGTAAAACCTATAGTAATAGTAGTAGCCGTTATAATAGTAGTAGTGGTAGTAGTAGTAGTAGTAGTAGTAGTAGCAGTGGCAGTAATTCCATAGTAGTGGTAGAGTATTAGTAGTAAGTGCATCATCATCAACAGTGGCAGTAGCAGGTACCAGTAGTAGCACCATCAGTAACAATAGTAATGACGTTGTAGTTGCTGTTATTGTTTTTGTGATGGTCATTTTCTGAATAACAAATAAACTATATCAAAATTGCTCTCTTTAATATCCCACAGTTCCCTTAACAAATTGAGATAGAATGGTTTGTAATTAAGAAACTAAAAATATCTTCAAGGAGAAACATTAACACGTCTAGACGAGAGGAAAGATAGATGACCGGATAAGATGGCACTGACAGGGGTAGTAGCACCTCTGCCTGGGCGATTTATTTTGCATATTACAATGGAAGATGCTGTGCTGTGATTGACTTTTTTTTTTCTCACGGTTGATGATGATGATACAATGGCTGACAGTGATGATGATGATTATGGTGACGATGATGACGATTACAATGACGATAATAATTATGATGATGATGAGGAGGAGGATGGTAATAATAATGATGAGGAGGATTACGACGACGACGACGATAATGATGATGACAATGATTTTTTTTTTTGAAGGTAATGAATGGAGGAAGGAAAAACAAAGGGAAAAAAAAAAGTCCATGTGCCTAAAGGCATCCTCCATTCATAAAATATTACAACGGGATTTAAACTGAAGTGGATACCCCTGCCTTTCTTCTCCTTCCCCTGCTCTCTTACCTCTGCCTAACCCCTGGTCAGCCTTTTCTGTCTCTTTTTAATTTTGCCATATCATTTGCCTTTTAATAGTCTCTTTGTCCTCCCTTTTTTCGTTTCTAATTCTGTCTTGTTCTATTTTCTACCTCATCCTCCACCATAGTTCGCACTCCTGAATTCCTTCCCTACCCATGTTATTATTATTTTTTTTTTACCCTTCACCTGACGAAGTCAAAAGAGGGTATTGTTATCACAGGGATCAACAACAATACGTGGTGCAGAGATTTCGTTTCCGGAGCAAATATTAACTACAGGGTCATGAAGTTTCACATAGTCATGTGTCTTTTAGTGTATTGGTGCCTTTTGATAAATAAAATTCTTTTTTTTTTTTTTTTTTTTTTTTTTTGTAATATAACGAAAAGATAAAACAATTTTCTCAGACTTCAGTGCACCCTGTGCAATGAATCTGAAGTGTCCAGGTTACGTTTACCATGGATAAACTACTGAAAAGTTTTTAATGTCTCTGTTATGCAGGGGAGGGGAGGGTGACGGCCGTTATGTACTCGGTTAGGTGTGCAGGGAGGTGAAGGTGAGGGGTATGTGTTTGGACAGAAGGAGAGTTGCATCAGCATAGCGTTGCCTCGGTTCTAAGTTATTTTCACTGTTATTTTAGGTTATTATTTGAAGCTGTTATTCTTTGTTCACTTTAACTTGGCCTGAAATCGCCATCTCTCCATATTGAATGCTGAATTGTGGTAATATTTTAATACTATAGAACTTGATGTTAGTCACGAAGTAGTGCTGTAGAAAGACATTGACATAAGAAAATTTAGAACCGAGACGATGACTAACGACGGTTTTAGGCAGAGGATTTTCTTAAGGCTCCTGAAGACAGGAGGGATTTTCTTGAAGACACAAACGATTTGCTTGAGGAGAATAGAGATAGGGGGGACTTTTCTTGATTACAGACGGTCTTTTTAAGGTGAATAAAGACAGATGGATTTTCGTGAAGACACAGACGATTTTCTCGTGAATAAAGACAGTAAGGATTTTCTTAAAGACACAGATGATTTTCTTGAGTTGAAAAAAGACAGGAGAGATTTGGTTGAAGCCAGACGATTTTCTTGAGAATAGAGGCAGGAGGGATGTTCGTCAATAAATGAAAACATGTTTAAGCTAGGGTTTTATGCTGCGCTGTTGTTGCCAGTTCCATCAACATGGCAGCATAAAACAGGAGGGATGTTCATAAATAAATGAAAACATGTTTAAGCTAGGGTTTTATGCTGCGCTGTTGCTGCCAGTTCCTTCAACAGCGCAGCATAAAACCCTAGCTTAAACATGTTTTCATTTATTTATGAACACTATATGGCAACAGCTGAGACATAGCATGTTATGAAATGGCTTTGAGAAAATGAACGAGGTTAATGCTATACATACAAAGCTTGAATTCTATCAGTGAAATTTATTTGCACCCGTCCCTAGTCACAAATTTGATATCCATTAACAGAGTAGTTCAAACTCAACACAGATAAATATATGTATCATCATTCTGCCAACTACCCTAAGATGGCCGCCGTTGTAATTACATGTTTTGCCACCTAAGTTTTGTTTTCTATATCCTCCTTTACAATCAATATTTGCTGTTCTAACTATGTTTAACGTACTAATTTATATATCGTTCACGTTAATCTGTAGGATTAAAAGGTTAATATGCCCCCGATTTCTGCAAGCAAAAGATATGATCCGTTTTAATTGTCGTGCACTTGGCGTCGTGTTCCCCACGCTATAAGGCGGGGACTGGCCGCCATTTTCCGATATCACAAGGACTAAGATGTCATGTGTACGATAATGAAAGAGAACTATATCTTGTCTTTTCTTGCTGGAAATTGCATATTTACCTATTAATTTTACATAGTTCTGTGAAAGAAACAAAATTTAGTACGTTAAGCATGATTAGGTTAGCAAATATTATTGCGAAGGGGATATAAAAGATTGAAATAAAGTGGCAATATTTGTGAGTACAAGGGCGGCCATGATACATGAGTTGCTAGCATGACGATACATTAATTTAGCTACACAGAGTATGAACTAATATCGCAATGGATACAAGTTCGTGAATAACAGAGAGTGTAAAAGAATTGTAGCTGCACATGTAAATAATCTGACGTCTGCAAAACGCAAAATTAAGTGAAACAGGGATTGAAAGTGAGATAATTGGCAATTTCGCCGTCCGACATCATGTCATCCCGTACCCACCTTGCCCGTACCCAGATCAGTGTTAACATGGATGAGGTGGGGGTATGACGCTTGTCCTATAGAGAATGTTCATTCTTTTGATTTATGCAGTGCTATTGATACAACTGTGTGATGGCGCTGCCCGGGTTTGTGCACCGACAGAAAAGGAGGATTCGGCGATTTAATTTAGATTACTTTTCATATATCGACAAGCGTAGCAAAGAGGATGTAGAGGTGTTGCCTAATGCGAAATAAATCGATGAGGAATTGTTATCAAGCCTAATGTGCAATGGAGTACTACTCTCTCTCTCTCTCTGGCTAATTAACTGTCTGAATAGTGATAACTATGGTCTCTGTAATTACTGTATTAACGCGATGAAAGTGATAAGTAAAACCTATATTAATAGTAGTAGCCGTTATAATAGTAGTAGTGGTAGTAGTAGTAGTAGTAGTAGTAGTAGTAGCAGTGGCAGTAATTCCATAGTAGTGGTAGAGTATTAGTAGTAAGTGCATCATCATCAACAGTGGCAGTAGCAGGTACCAGTAGTAGCACCATCAGTAACAGTAGTAATGGCGTTGTAGTTGCTGTTATTGTTTTTGTGATGGTCATTTTCTGAATAACAAATAAACTATTTCAAAACTGCTCTCTTTAATATCCCACAGTTCCCTTAACAAATTGAGATAGAATGGTTTGTAATTAAGAAACTAAAAATATCTTCAAGGAGAAACATTAACACGTCTAGACGAGAGGAAAGATAGATGACCGGATAAGATGGCACTGACAGGGGTAGTAGCACCTCTGCCTGGGCGATTTATTTTGCATATTACAATGGAAGATGCTGTGCTGTGATTGACTTTTTTTTTTCTCACGGTTGATGATGATGATACAATGGCTGACAGTGATGATGATGATTATGGTGACGATGATGACGATTACAATGACGATAATAATTATGATGATGATGAGGAGGAGGATGGTAATAATAATGATGAGGAGGATTACGACGACGACGACGATAATGATGATGACAATGATTTTTTTTTTGAAGGTAATGAATGGAGGAAGGAAAAACAAAGGGAAAAAAAAAAGTCCATGTGCCTAAAGGCATCCTCCATTCATAAAATATTACAACGGGATTTAAACTGAAGTGGATACCCCTGCCTTTCTTCTCCTTCCCCTGCTCTCTTACCTCTGCCTAACCCCTGGTCAGCCTTTTCTGTCTCTTTTTAATTTTGCCATATCATTTGCCTTTTAATAGTCTCTTTGTCCTCCCTTTTTTCGTTTCTAATTCTGTCTTGTTCTATTTTCTACCTCATCCTCCACCATAGTTCGCACTCCTGAATTCCTTCCCTACCCATGTTATTATTATTTTTTTTTTACCCTTCACCTGACGAAGTCAAAAGAGGGTATTGTTATCACAGGGATCAACAACAATACGTGGTGCAGAGATTTCGTTTCCGGAGCAAATATTAACTACAGGGTCATGAAGTTTCACATAGTCATGTGTCTTTTAGTGTATTGGTGCCTTTTGATAAATGGAATTTTTTTTTTTTTTTTTTTTTTTTGTAATATAACGAAAAGATAAAACAATTTTCTCAGACTTCAGTGCACCCTGTGCAATGAATCTGAAGTGTCCAGGTTACGTTTACCATGGATAAACTACTGAAAAGTTTTTAATGTCTCTGTTATGCAGGGGAGGGGAGGGTGACGGCCGTTATGTACTCGGTTAGGTGTGCAGGGAGGTGAAGGTGAGGGGTATGTGTTTGGACAGAAGGAGAGTTGCATCAGCATAGCGTTGCCTCGGTTCTAAGTTATTTTCACTGTTATTTTAGGTTATTATTTGAAGCTGTTATTCTTTGTTCACTTTAACTTGGCCTGAAATCGCCATCTCTCCATATTGAGTGCTGAATTGTGGTAATATTTTAATACTATAGAACTTGATGTTAGTCACGAAGTAGTGCTGTAGAAAGACATTGACATAAGAAAATTTAGAACCGAGACGATGACTAACGACGGTTTTAGGCAGAGGATTTTCTTAAGGCTCCTGAAGACAGGAGGGATTTTCTTGAAGACACAAACGATTTGCTTGAGGAGAATAGAGATAGGGGGGGACTTTTCTTGATTACAGACGGTCTTTTTAAGGTGAATAAAGACAGATGGATTTTCGTGAAGACACAGACGATTTTCTCGTGAATAAAGACAGTAAGGATTTTCTTAAAGACACAGATGATTTTCTTGAGTTGAAAAAAGACAGGAGAGATTTGGTTGAAGCCAGACGATTTTCTTGAGAATAGAGGCAGGAGGGATGTTCGTAAATAAATGAAAACATGTTTAAGCTAGGGTTTTATGCTGCGCTGTTGTTGCCAGTTCCATCAACATGGCAGCATAAAACAGGAGGGATGTTCATAAATAAATGAAAACATGTTTAAGCTAGGGTTTTATGCTGCGCTGTTGCTGGCAGTTCCATCAACAGCGCAGCATAAAACCCTAGCCTAAACATGTTTTCATTTATTTATGAACACTATATGGCAACAGCTGAGACATAGCACGTTATGAAATGGCTTTGAGAAAATGAACGAGGTTAATGCTATACATACAAAGCTTGAATTCTATCAGTGAAATTTATTTGCACCCGTCCCTAGTCACAAATTTGATATCCATTACCAGAGTAGTTCAAACTCAACACAGATAAATATATGTATCATCATTCTGCCAACTACACTAAGATGGCCGCCGTTGTAATTACATGTTTTGCCACCTAAGTTTTGTTTTCTATATCCTCCTTTACAATCAATATTTGCTGTTCTAACTATGTTTAACGTACTAATTTATATATCGTTCACGTTAATCTGTAGGATTAAAAGGTTAATATGCCCCCGATTTCTGCAAGCAAAAGATATGATCCGTTTTAATTGTCGTGCACTTGGCGTCGTGTTCCCCACGCTATAAGGCGGGGACTGGCCGCCATTTTTCCGATATCACAAGGACTAAGATGTCATGTGTACGATAATGAAAGAGAACTATATCTTGTCTTTTCTTGCTGGAAATTGCATATTTACCTATTAATTTTACATAGTTCTGTGAAAGCAACCAAATTTAGTACGTTAAGCATGATTAGGTTAGCAAATATTATTGCGAAGGGGATATAAAAGATTGAAATAAAGTGGCAATATTTGTGAGTACAAGGGCGGCCATGATACATGAGTTTCTAGAATGACGATACATTAATTTATCTACACACAGTATGAACTAATATCGCAATGGATACAAGCTAGTAAATAACAGAGGGTGTAAAAGAATTGTAGCTGCACATGTAAATAATCTGACGTCTGCAAAACGCAAAATTAAGCGAAACAGGGATTGAAAGTGAGTTAATTGGCAATTTCGCCGTCCGACATCATGTCATCCCGTACCCACCTTGCCCGTACCCAGATCAGTGTTAACATGGATGAGGTGGGGGTATGACGCTTGTCCTATAGAAAATGTTCATTCTTTTGATTTATGCAGTGCTATTGATACAACTGTGTGATGTCAGTATGACGCTTGTCCTATAGAAAATGTTCATTCTTTGGATTTATGCAGTGCTATTGATACAACTGTGTGATGGCAGTATGACGCTTGTCCTATAGAGAATGTTCATTCTTTGGATTTATGCAGTGCTATTGATACAACTGTTTGATGGCGCTGCCCGGGTTTGTGATTTAATTTAGATTACTTTTCATATATCGACAAGCGTAGCAAAGAGGATGTCGAGGTGTTGCCTAATGCGAAATAAATCGACGAGGAATTGTTATCAAGCCTAATGTGCAATGGAGTACTACTCTCTCTCTCTCTATCTCTCTCTCTCTCTCTGGCTAATTAACTGTCTGAATAGTGATAACTATGGTCTCTGTAATTACTGTATTAACGCGATGAAAGTGATAAGTAAAACCTATAGTAATAGTAGTAGTCGTCATAGTAGCAGTAGTGGTAGTAGTAGTAGTAGCAGTGGCGTAATTCCATAGTAGTGGTAGAGTAGTAAATAGTAGTAGGTGCATCATCATCATCAATAGTGGCAGTAGCAGGGTACCAGTAGTAGCACCATCAGTAACAGTAGTAATGGCGTTGTAGTTGCTGTTATTGTTTTTGTGATGGTCATTTTCTGAATAACAAATAAACTATATCAAAATACTCTCTTTAATATCCCACAGTTCCCTTAACAAATTGAGATAGAATGGTTTGTAATTAAGAAACTAAAAATATCTTCAAGGAGAAACATTAACACGTCTAGACGAGAGGAAAGATAGATGACCGGATAAGATGGCACTGACAGGGGTAGTAGCACCTCTGCCTGGGCGATTTATTTTGCATATTACAATGGAAGATGCTGTGCTGTGATTGACTTTTTTTTTTCTCACGGTTGATGATGATGATACAATGGCTGACAGTGATAATGATGATTATGGTGACGATGATGATGACGATTACAATGACGATAATAATTATGATGATGAGGAGGAGGAGGATGGTAATAATAATGATGAGGAGCATTACGACGACGACGACGACGATAATGATGATGACAATGATGATTTTTTTTTTTTTTTAAAGATAATGAATGGAGGAAGGAAAAACAGACGAAAAAAAAAAACGTTCATGTGCCTAAAGGCATCCTCCATTCATAATATATAAGAACGGGATTTAAATTGAAGTGGATTTAATGTTTGTGGGAAATAACTCCCAGGAAGTGAATTCCAGAGAGTAGTACTGTAGTTCTGCGGATAAATGAATTTTGATACGCGGAGATGATGATGACGATGGTAAAGGTGAGATAATAAAAATTTTGATTGACGATTACGACGATGACGATGAGGATGGCGACTGTAATGATGATGATGATGATGATGATGATGGGGTGAAGATGATGATGATGATGATGATGATGATGATGATGATGGGGTGATGATGATGATGATAATGATGATGATGATGATGATGATGGGGTGATGATGATGATGATAATGATGATGATGATGATGATGATGATGATGGGGTGATGATGATGATGATGATGATGATGATGATATACCGCTATTTTTCACAACATAAGTTACGGTTTTTACCCTCCACCTGACAGTAACAGAGGAGTGTGTTGTTATCACTGGGATCAATAGGTGTCCGTCAGTCGAGTCTGGCGGCAGGCAGGGAGTAGGGATTTCGTTTCCGGGCAAGAACTCAGAAAGTATTCACTATAGAGTCATGAAATTTCACATTGTCATGTTTCTTATAGTAAACTGGTGCCTTCTGATAGGTAGAATGCTGTGTCTTATTTTTATTTATTTATTGTTGTTTTTTTTTAATAATGAAAAAGTAAAAAATAATGTTCAATATTTTCAATGCGACCTGCGCAAGGAAGGCCCAGGTTGTGTTTACTATGGACAAACCATTGAAATTTTCTATTATTTACTTATTATTTATAAGTATTAATGTCTCTGTGCTATCCGGGGGGGGGGGGGTGAGGGCTGTTATGCGCTTGGTTAGGTGTGCAAAGAGGTGAGGGGTATGTGCTTGGTCAAATGGAGGGTTGCAATAATATAGCGTTGCCTATTTAACTGAAGCCAACTATCACATGATGAGGCGTCAGGGAACAGACAGACGGATTAATAAAAGAAGAGGCAAGAGTGATAAGAGAATGGTGGTGGTGTTGGAGACTGTGATTATATGGTGGAAGGGCTGGCTGTCAGACGGTGAGGGATTGGGACTGACTGTGGTGGTTTTGTAGGAGTTTTGTGTGTGTGTGTGTGTGTGTGTGTGAGAGAGAGAGAGAGAGAGAGAGAGAGAGAGAGAGAGAGAGAGAGAGAGAGAGAGTAAATATTGTTTTTAATTATCCAGGCTTTATGATAACAGGTTAGCTTAATTCAGTTCAGGTTAGGTTAGGTTAGGCTAACTGAAGTTGTTAAAGTTGGGAAAGTTAAGTTAGACTATACGCTTCACGTGGTGTAAAAAGCCAAGCGAAATCGGCCCTTATTCCCCTCTACATCAAAGGTCAAGGCCAGGTGTTTTTGACAGCAGAAACAGCATACTAAATCCGGGACTGTCTCTGTGGCAGAAGGGAGGGTTGACGAGCCAATAGCGTGGCAGCATTCATCTTCCTGTGTTTACAGGAGCTGGCTCGGCCAATCCAAAGGTCCGTAGCACGAGCGCTGGACAGCCAGCCCGGGTGCACAAGAGAAGAGGTGGATGTAACTTTAAACTTCTCCTATTTCTGCCACCTTTACGTGGATTAACGCTCGATGATGTCGTCTAGTGATGCTGAAAGTGAGGGTGAATGTCGAAGGTCACAAGAAAGCCACAACAGCACCATTTTGAGTGGAAACAAGTGGCTGCTTAGCGTAAAAGGGATAGTGGTGAGGCCGACCGAGAACATAGAAGCGCGACGAGTAGGGTCTCCCTGTACATGCTTGGATAAGTGCTTTATCTGTGTTGGCGTGGAGAACATTAATGACATTTTACATCAGTTCTGGACATTAAAGGACTGTTATGCCCAGATCTGCATACATAGTGGGCCGTGTGCACGAGAGTCATGTGAAGTGTTCACGAGTGAAGGGGAAGAAGAGCAGGCAGAAACAGAACCTGCTGTGCAGTGTGATGGCCATGGGACAGGAAACAAAAATCTGTCGCATTGCCTTTTCCCATATTCACGGCATTTCAGAGAAACGGGTGAGGGTGGCACTGTCAAAGGTGGCCGAATCGGGCATTTTGGAGGGAGACAAGCGTGGGAGGCGTGAACCTGCTAACAGGACCGAGCCTGAGCAGAAGGAATTAGTGAGGGAACACAGCCTAGAAACAGCAAGTAGCCATTATTCTCGTGCCAAAAGCCTCCGACGTCGCTACCTGCCTACAAGAATGAACATTAGAGCCATGTACAAGCTCTACAAGGAGTTTCTGGCCACCAAAGGCATGCCACAAGAAGCTGTTTCTCTTGACATGTATGAGAGAATGTCAACAACGAGTTCAGCATTGGATTTGAGCCTCCCTGTCTGGTGCCTGTAATTTGTGTGATAAACTTAAGAATGACATGAAAAATGAAGACCCTTATGACAAAGATACGTAACATTAACCTAGAACTTATTGTGTACATGACGATCAGGGCCAGTGCTGGGCAGAAACTCCTAAAGTCGTTCAAACATAACAAGGATGGCGAGGTGGCCTGTTGCAATGGGTCTGCGACAGGCTGAAATCACCCCAAAGTTGACAACAGATGTAAGTAAGCTATGGAACTATTATTTTGGCATACATGAGATTAAACAGGGCACGGGGTACATGCATGTGTGGAACTAAACAGTGGCGCGGAGAGGGTCGGATGAGATTGCTAGTTGCTTGTACAAGTATATACATTCATGACCATGTTAGTGACTCGTGATTTTTAGTGACAACTACAGTGGACAAAAAAAAAAAAAAAAAATCTCAACATTGTTCTTATGTATTTGCGCCTGGTAAACAGTGGGCGTTTTGATTCCATTGAACACTATTTCATGGTGTCTGGCCTCTCTTACCTGCTGTGTGACCATGACTTTGGAAACATCGAGTTGAAAGTGAGGCATAGGGAGGTGTACAGTGATGACCATTTCATAGGCTTTGTACGAGAGTCCCGCACCAAGAATCCCTTCTCCAATACCGAGATGTCTCGGGATAACTTCCTAGCCTTCACCTCCCTGCAGTCTTACATCACCAAGTCAAGAATGAAGAGGTCTGGTTTCCATGATGCTAATATGTTCATTGTGAATAATGAATACCTGATGGGCTTCGTCACAAAGGACGGTTACGGGATTCAGGTGCCCAAATTTGTCAAAATGCTGAAGGGCAAATCAGGAGTCTGTTCTGATAAATTTGACCTCTCCACATTCCCTCTGCCCCCTAAGTTTACGACGCCTGTCAAGATTGCTTCAGAGAAGCTCAGTGATGTCATGTTCCAGAGCAACTTCGTGCCTCCCCAGTACCAAGACTTCTATCCTATGTACAGTGGAAGGTTGAATAGGATGACCTTCAGACTCAGGCCGTCGACGTCGAGGAAGACGAGATGTTCCCCGACGACGACATCCTGGAGTATGAATAATTGAACCGCTTCACGTCTCCACTGGCACCCAACTATGCATTAGTCTAAGGTACGTGTCAAACTGAAAAGATTGTCCTATTATTCATTATTATTATAAATGAGTAATGGCATAAATGTTTTAGTGTTTCTGGTCATAAATCTGAGTTTGGGTGACGTTACAGTGATTTTGTCAGATACTTGAGTTTTCATAATTTTTATGAATTGTCTGTTTGCCAAAAATTAGAAACACGGTTTGCAACCATGTTTTTGGTATCAATATGTTCATTATCCTGTCTTTAATTTTCATTGTGTTTATTAATTTTGCCAAAAAAAGGGTGCCATGTAGCGTATTTTTTCGATTTTTGAATTTTCCATAATTTTAAAATTTGCCAAATTTCGTGGAAGTGACTTATGACATTTTTTTTTTAACCAGTGTGTTCATTACATTGTATCTCACATTTGCATGCAATAACAGCGAGACCAATATTTTATTGCACACTGAAAATTTTTGGGGTTGCTAGGCAACGATTTTGGAGAAAAATAATGCACGAACATACCATTTTTTTAAAGGAAATTATTCTCCTTGATCATGCAGCTCTAATGATAGCACATATGCATATATTTCCTACACATACGGGGTACAGACTCATTAACTGTAAGGTCAAATTATCTCAAAAGCCACTTGTGGTTAAGTCGTCATTCTGCCGCCGGACGTCTCTGATATGTACTGCATCATATTTATTTCATACTGATGAAGGAAGCCACTGGAGATTATGCAGAGGGAAAGTGTACTGGGATGAAATGAAGAGTTGCAATTGTTCATTTTATAAAATGCCTGGAAAAAATTTACTTGTTACCCCAACGTAAGCAAATTTTAAATCAGTTTTTGGAAAAGATTTGGCAGTAATGTTTGATTCTGCTTTGCTTAAACGTAGTAGGCTAGTGAACAGATACCTACTGTATATGAGCGACGGATTATGGCGGATTATGATGGAGAAAGGGTAGCATCTGAGCAAGGAAGAGATAGATGTATACATGAGGAAATTGGGCTGAGAGAGAGAGAGAGAGAGAGAGAGAGAGGGGGGGAGGCATTCTGGGATCAAAACAAAAACAGACCCCACCTCCACCACTGTTATGATATACCGTACTGTGTTTTCATTGTTATCTCAGCGGATCTAGCTGGTTAGTCAGTAGAGGGGTCAGTGTGCATTTTTAGCAGGAAGATTTGAAGGTAAATTAGGAACTGGAGCTGTATATATCAATGAGGCTCGTATGACTCACTCTCAGCTGGGGAAAATCGTCTGACCTCAACTGGAACGGAGTACTAGAGCCGTCCCGACCGTGAGAGGGTTTTTGTTAACAGTATTAACACTCAGACTTCTATATTCGCTCTCAGCCGTGGCATTATCGTCTGACGTCAGCGGGAATAAAATACTGGAGAGACGATTGACTTCATTTGGGAGTGAGTCATAGAAGCCTGTGTGCTGACCCACTTAAATCGAAATTAACTCTGCAGCCTTGAAAGGGGCACTTCGTTACTCATCACAGAAATGGCATTATGAGTAAGTGAATCACATACAACACTAGCAGCCACTTGCAAACTGCGAACCATACCACTTGCATGATAACAGCAATGCACACTTAGCCGCTTTAGCCGTGTAACCAATTTTTTAGTTAATTTCTGGCAATGCCTATACTATTTTATCAAAGACAAGGATGACACTTTAAATGTAAATATTTATAGTATTAAGTTGTTCCAACCGCAGGCCCATCTGAAACTAGAACTGGACTGCAGGCCGAAATTTCTTTTATCTGGCAGCTCACCATCCTCACCTAATATAGCCTTCGTTAGCCCTTTCAATACGAAAACTTTAACTATCTGAATAGAATACTCTTGAGACAGCATGAATTGACAGTAGAAATGCATCATATTATTGAACACGCTAAAGTAAAGACAAAAACCCATCTTTACAGTCTCCTTGCAAGTTTTTGTTATCGCTCTGCCCGGTCTCTCTCGTTAATTAATATAAGTATACGGCACACTGAGAGGTAAAATAGAAGACAACTATGATACATCTTTGCTACGTGTTCATTGTAACACTCTCTCTCTCTCTCTCTCTCTCTCTCTCTCTCTCTCAACGGGTGCGGAGGGGCCAGGTGAGCTAAGGTTGCGTGCTGACCCCTTGGTGCTGGGACGTAAATACTCTCACACAAATAATTTTAATGGCTTAGACCTTGACCTTATCACATGAGGGGACCTGCGTGTATGTGTTGATGGCTGTGTGTGTGTGTGTGTGTGTGTGTGTGTGTGTGTGTGTGTGTGTGTGTGTAAAAATATTGGTTGCATTAATGAGCGTGGGTATGGGTGTGGTTGAGGTACATGAACATGTGCGCAAGTGTGTGTAGGTTATTAATGGATATACATGTGTGTGTGTGTGTGTGTGTGTGTCCCGAATACAACACACGATCACATTTTCATCGAGACACGGACGATCACGTCTATAAATGCATAAAAATACCTATAAAAATACACATAAAGATAAGTTATATAGAACATACCGGTAATTATTTTTATTAGGAAATCACCACAAGGTCCTAAAGACACTCACCTACACATACACCCCCATACACAAATATACGAGTACAGAGCTTGTATATTTTGGTATGTATAAGCAAGTATAAAAATCGTTAAATATGGAAACGCGCTTTCAATTACCCACGTTAATTTCGTTTATCAGGAACACATGAAAACACATATTACAAGCCTCGCACACACACACACACACACACACACACACACACACACACACACACACACACACACACATTCTCTCTCTCTCTCTCTCTCTCTCTCTCTCTCTCTCTCTCTCTCTCTCTTCAGTCGTTTACACAGGCTGATAGGTAATCGTATCATCATCCAGTTATTTTAATATAGGTTATTTAACAGCTGGACAACCTCCATATTAAGCGGGTACGTGGGATTAAGATAGCTGTGGTTAAGAGAGAGAGAGAGAGAGAGAGAGAGAGAGAGAGAGAGAGAGAGACCACAGCCACTACCATCCGCACCACCATCCAAATGTCTTAGTACTCCCAGACTCCACTTCAGCTCCTCCTAGAGCGGATCCTACGAAGAGCCTTAAAGTCAAACGTTCGCATTCCCAATACTGAAGGAAAGAGGCAGACCACATAAGCTTTGAGATTTGGTTATCAGTTGTAACAGCTCGGTTTGAGAGAGACCAATGGAGTTGGAGGAATTAATCTTTTATTAGTGCTGCCTCCAGACGATATTACTCAAATCAGGAAAGACTCTCGAATTGAATGCTATGAAACCCTCCGAAGAAGAGCGACTATTCCCTGAAAGAATAACCCCGTCTGGTGATAATACTAAAACAGAAAGGAACGTTCTCGAGCCGACCGGGTTAACAGAGCAAATGGAACGAGTCTGTTAGTGTTCGGGCCGAGAATTTGTACCGACGATCGTCCAGAACTACAGAACGAGCAGCTATACTGTATATACCGGCCTAGAGAACAGACAGTATTTCGCCTTGCAGCCACCAAGAGGGCGACTGTTCGGCCTTATCGAGCGTCACCAAACGAGGCCATAGATTTGGTCCTCAACAGGAATACCGTATCTCGTATTCAAAGGGCTAATGAAGGCCATACCTAACTCCTACAGTTCTAAAAGTCTCCCCCGAATTGAAAGAAAACGCATGAAAATAGCAGAGGGGCAAGGAAAAGTACTCCAGACCCTGGAAAGTGACATCGTGTGAGGAGGAATTCGAGGATGGTGATGGTCTGGCTTTGGTTATATTGTGAGGAGGGCCTGTTGCAAGCGTCCAGGAAAAGACAATTCCCAGGAGACAGACATTTCACACTGGAGATATTCCCATGCAAATCGCCCTGTGCAGAGAACACCGGCCGCACGCTCAGCCTCGGCCACAGTCGGCCAAAACGAGCATCTGATAACTTACAGGGTCTGAGATCCGAAGCTGTTAGGGTATAGGGCGCCCGAAGCATCTAGGATCTCAAGTATTTAGGACTTGGTATATATAGACTTGATACATTATGGGCTTGAAACATTTAGGAGCTGCAACATTTACAAATCAAGGCATTTGGGAGATGCAGTATTTAGAAATCGAAAAATTAGGAAGGAAAACTATATTCAATTCAGTGCAGTTAAAAAAATAAAACAGTATTTGGGCATCCAAGCTGATAGAGTCAAGGCATTTAGAAATGAAAGTACAAACTCAGTAAATTTGGAGATCAAAACAGCGAACACCCAGACATTTAATTATCGAAGCATATAACTTTGAGTCTTTAGGAACAAAAGTAATTAAGAACTGATCCAGTATGAACGAACTTCTTAAAAGGTGAGATCTCTGGGGACAGACAAAATGATGCCCCGAAAGTAACAAAAAGGGAAGCTCTGCATTTCCTTGATATTTCTAAGTCCAGTTAATCTTCATGCCATTGGTTTTTCATAATAATAATAATAATAATTGTTAATAATAGTCAGGGAGATAAAGGTAATTAATTTTCATGCTGTATACAAAGAGAGTTATTATGCAGGATAAGTGCTGGAAAACAGATTTCGACTGAATAAAGGTTTGTTTTAAAGCAAGTATTATCTCAGTTTTTTTTTATATCATTATCAATGTTATTATTATTATTATTATTATTATTACTATTATTACTATTATTATTTTGCATTAACCCCGAATATGCTCTCAGAATATGATATAATAAAAGAGATCGATAGAAAGACGGAAATAGATAAATTCCTATTGTGTCTGCATTTAATCCCATTAGAGAGAGAGAGAACTTTGTATGAAGTGGGACAATAGTGGCCACACAGCCCTTCAGATCGAAAAAAACAAACAAAAAAAAATCTAAAGGAAAAATAATGGTGTAGAGAAAGCAAGAATAAAATGGAATCTCGCGACATCGTTCTGAAGGGGCAAACTTTCTGTGAGGCAGGAAGTGAAGAGAAGCGCAAACTGGGATAAAACTTTGAAAGCAAATAAAGAGAGAGGATGAGAGCTGGAGCCTGACTCAAAGGCGAGGAGGAGGACGCTGGGAGTTGAAAGCTATCTTGAGGATGAGATAAGAAGAGAGAGAGAGAGAGAGAGAGAGAGAGAGCGGGGGGGGGGGAGACAGGAAATCAGAGAAAGGGAAGAAGGGAGAGACGATAAGGAACGCGAATAGAGGGGATTCATTAAAGACAAGAAAAGAGGGGAAGAAAGGAAAATAAATGAGATGAGAAGAAGATTGAGGATGGACATATGAAAATAAGGAAAATATAGATAAGAAACTAGTGTTGACAAGAATAGTGCCAGTGGTAGAATGGAATGGCCTAAAAAATATTTGCAGTTCATCATACACTGATAACTTGTGCTTTTAGTTGTCGATTTAATATTTTCGCCAGCGTACATTCAAGGGAAACAGTAGTAGTAGTACAGTAGTAGTAGTAGTTATTGTAGTAGTAATAATAGTAGTAGTAAATATAGTAGCTGCGATAGTGGTAGGGGAAGGTTAGAAGCGAGTTAAGTGTGGTATGGCTCTTGATCGATACTGGCGCCGTAGTAATATACAAGAGGATAGGGCATGTACCTCAACAAGCACCTTTTACCTGTAGTCTTGCCTAATGTATCATTGTGACTGTCTGTCTGTCTGTCTCTTTGTCTGTCTGTCCATCTGTCCGTCTGTCCGTCTGTCGTCTGTCTGTCTGTCTGTCTGTCTGCCTCTGTCTGTCTGTCTCTGTCTCTCTCTCTCTCTCTCTCTCTCTCTCTCTCTCTCTCTCTCTCTCTCTTTACACACGTTAATTAATTTTTCATGTCAAAAGAAAATATAAAAAAATATGCAGGCAAAAATGCAGGCAGGTCGATGGGTAAGGAGAAACATGAGAGAGAGAGAGAGAGAGAGAGAGAGAGAGAGAGAGAGAGAGAGAGAGAGAGAGAGAGAGAGAGAGAGTCGAACTTACAAAAAAAAAAATAGATTAGTTGGAGAGACAAGGTGGATGAGATGTGGGTGGTGAGGCAGTGTGATGGATAGGGGTAAGGCAAGGTGGTGAGGCAGTGGGGTGAGGCAGGGGTGAGGCAGGCGGGCGGGTATGGTGAGGCAGGAGAGAGAGACAGGAGGCATTGTGAGGCATTGTGAGAGTGGGTGAGGCAGGTAGGGGTACAGTGAGGAATGGAGAGGCAGACTGATGCAGGGCACGAAGGATGAGGCAGAGAAAGCAGAGTGAGGCATGAGATTCAGAAAGAAGTAGAGTGAGGTAGGGAGGAAGGGAGAAGAAGGATGCAGAATGAGGCAGGGGGAGACAACAGGAGATGCAGAGTGAGGCAAACAGTGGCAGAATGAGGAAGGGGGAGGCAGAGTGAGGTAGAGTGAAGCACGGTAAGGCAGAGAGAGGCAGAGTGAGGCATAGTAAGGGAGGGAAAAGCAGAGTGAGGCAAGGAGAGGCAGAGTATGATAAGGCAGTTGTGCGGGGACAGGAGCTAGATTGGTCCTTAACGAGTGGAACGAATGATAAGAGAGAGAGAGAGAGAGAGAGAGAAGGGGGGGATGGACAATGTGAATAATCGCACTTTTCGTGATATTACAAGTAACATAATTATATCAGGGTCGTATTCTAGGTACCCTAGGGTAGGAGGCTTCGTAACACCTCTTCCTATGTGACTTATTCTAACATTTAAACCTCAGTATCCTCTTGTATATTACTGTTGCAAAACCATGGCGATATTAAAACGATATATAAAGCCTACGAGAGAATTCTTGGGTGTAATAATCAAAATAAATCGATAATGAAGAGATGTTACGAAGTCTCCTGTGCCATCTAGAATGCGATCCCCATTCTCACCTACATCACTTCAGGTGTGGTTCCTTGTTACTCCTCTGACACTTACCTGTAAAGAAAGGATAGAGAATGTTAGCTATTTCAGGAAGCAGTGTGATTATTATGTTAGGGTATGATGATGATGATGATGATGATAACTATGGTTGAATGATATTGGTTTTGATACTGTGTGGAAGATAATAGTGGTGTTGGAGCATGGTAGTGATGATGATGATGATGATGATGATGATGTTGATGATGAGGGGGAGGTGGAGGAGGAGGAGGAGGAAGTGGTGAAATGATGTTAGTTATAAAATGATGTTGGTATTGAGTGATGTTAAGAAACAGTGATAACGAATATAATGAGATGATAATGATGATGATTGTACTAAGTTTTTTTTTTTGCGATTGCGGTGGAAATTAACGAAGAATAAACTTTCTAAACAGAGTGGACATACAGCTCATACAAAGCTGAAGACAAAGCCGCGAGAATGAAGTGTGATGTTGCTAGCTGCCGTGCCAGAAGACATTGGCTCACATGCCCTTATCCACAAATACATTCGAGAGGTTCACTACTACAATATTACTGCTGCTTTCCACACTACGAAGTGGGGTGTGGGGTGAATGCATGGGGTGGGAGTAAGTGTGTATGTGTAGCTATGGGAGTAGACTTGGTTAGGCTTGTGGGTGTGTGGTGTAAGTATTTTCGACATGTGTTGGATTGGATGTTGATATAGGCTAGTGTGCAGTGTAAGTGTGGGTACTAGGTGTAGGTGTGGGGGCCAGTGTGGGTTGGGGTGTGGGTGAGGATGTAAGTGTGGGTATGGATGTGTGTGCGGGATAGGTTTGGCGTGTGGATGTAGGTGTTGGCTTGGGTAACGGTGTAGGTATGTGCTTAGTGCGTGGGTGTGGGTGAGGGAATGAGCGTGGGTGTGGGTTTAGGTATGGGTGTGGATGTGGGTGTGGATATGGGTGTGGGTGAGAGTGTGGCAGTGTTTACCCGACGTCACCTGCAAGACACTAAGGGATAAAATTATCTTCTAGGTGAGACATACGTCAGTAAACACACAGATTTCCACCCACATCCTTCCTACCACCGGCCCACACCCACACCTACCCCTACACCCATTCCCACACCCTCACCCATCCAACACCCACACCCACACACTCACTAACAACCCTCACAAATACCCACACTCACACACCCATCTACACCCATAACCACCCTGCCTCTGTTCACACACACACACACACACACACACACACACACACACACACACACACACACACACACCACAAATATTTTATACTCCAACACACCCTAGCTTAACCCCTTTCCCACATTCGTCATTCACCCTAGCCTTCACCTTGACCTCATTTCACCCATGAACTCTAATATCAACATATCCGTACCCTACAGAGAGAGAGAGAGAGAGAGAGAGAGAGAGAGAGAGACTGAGCATTTAACCTGGTGCTTAATTTGGACTTATTCTCCTTGTTAGTATTCACACACACACACACACACAGTTATTCTCACACATATTTGATACTCCAAGCACTTCTGTAGCTTAACCCTTCCCATAATCGTCATTCAGCTCCGTAACGACCTCAGTCACCCATGAACTCTGATATCAACATATCCGTACACAAGGCAATTGCACAGGAGACATAATCGTCAGGTTTCAGCAAGGACAGAACACTTAAACTGTTTAGAGAGAGAGAGAGAGAGAGTATAATAATAAGTTTTTGAAACATCTTAGTTTCCTAGAACACATCAGCCCGCAGTTGCCCGGTCTGTCAGCTGATAAAGTATTTGACAACCTCAAGAAAATACCGCAATTAATTCAAGTATACATAAGACAAAAAAAAGTTTTGTTTTCAGTATTATCATGTAAATTCATCTACATAACCATCTCATGAAGCTGTGTAGTAGGGAAGTAAAATTTTTGAGAGAGTCATGTAATAAAATAATCCAAATGACGTAACTTATGCTACTGCAGGAGGATTTTAGTAACTTCGTGAGGGATTTACCGAGCTGGAGAGGTTATAATTTATACGACCTTATGTGATCCTTTCATTGCTATGGCATTCTCCTTGGCTAAATAATTGTCTGCTAAAAACAAAAATAAAGACGAAACCATACTGAAAGGGTTATCTAAGGTCTCTCTCTCTCTCTCTCTCTCTCTCTCTCTCTCTCTCTCTCTCTCTCTCTCTCTCTCACTCAAGTTCTGTCAAGCTAGGTCCTGTGATTGGGTTTCTGGAAAGAGAGAGGGGGGAGGGGGAACAAAGTTAACAGAAAACGAGGTTGTCTGTTGGAGTAAACTAGTTAGGCTAAAGATCTAAACTACTTAGGTGAGGAAATGAGAGAGAGAGAGAGAGAGAGAGAGAGAGAGAAAACATTGGTGATAATCTCTCTCTCTCTCTCTCTCTCTTCGTTTTACCTTTCACGGGAACTATTATTCCTGTCACTTTAATCACACTTTAATTCCCACCCCTTACGGGATTAAGGCGTCTGGCAATAGATAGATAGATAGACTTTAGTCACCTCTATACCGACGTCTTATATATTCCATTCACGCTGCCGTCAAATAACATCATCGTTGTCACTTCTGTTTCACATCTCGTAAATATATGTCAGTACAAGAAACAAGGATATAAAAATAAAATACAAGCTAATTTACACTGTAATGCCACAGTACAGGTTTCCTCTTACATTGTCATGGCAGTTTTTCTACCAAGCATTGCATCTCTTCCCTCCTTTTCCTTCCGGCTTCCGTTCCAGTACATATACGGTTAAGGGTAACGATACTTCTTTTCTTAATTCATTGTCTTTATTTCTTTTTTGGTAATAATACCATTTCCTCACTTCTGTTTTCATCTCTGTATCTTACCTTCAGTAGGCCTATATGTGACAGTAGAATTCCATATTAGATTAACAGCTGGGCCGGACCTTCCCCTTGGAGAGAGAGTGGTAGCCAGAATTCACCTGGTTCCCCACAGTAATTAGGTACGAATGAGAACGGGGTGTGTGTAGTGAAGAGCAATGCATGTGAGTGTCTAAGTACTGACTAGCAACTAAGGAGATTCGTACCAACCTCATGGCTAAGGCTCGTCATATTTCATGGATCCAAGACTTGGTAACTAAGTTGTGAGTGATCCAGTTCTTTCTGATAAAAACAAGCCAGTTATACCTACACCCAGTTACACCCACTTCCAATGTCCGTCACGGATTGAGGATAACACATTGACACCAGATGTCTTAGTTCTCGATGACAAAGGCAACTCCCTATCACCTTTATCGTACCGACTTGCTTCTGCTTATGGGATGCTAATAGTCTCGTGTTATATATATATGCAAACTGTGCCAGCGTTGACAAAATACAGAAGACAAAAAAGATTAATATATCCTATGGAAAATAAATCGCCAAGGAGGAGGTGCTAACAAAACAACCAATAGCACCGTATCTCACTTACTCTTTAGAAAATAACCAATAAATATCAGAGTAATGTTCGTGTTTGCCCTCCTGAGTACTCATTTATAGTCTCTCTCTCTCTCTCTCTCTCTCTCTCTCTCTCTCTCTCATTTAAACACACAAAGGTAATTAGCCACAGCAGTTTCGTCTAATGACAGAGCTCAACTGGGACAGAGTTATTAAGGAGCCTGATTAGTCCATTGGATTTGAGAGGGTTTCCAAAGAGGTGGATGTTCCTTGGAGAGAGAGAGAGAGAGAGAGAGAGTAGTATCGAATTTTCCAGTCCATTCATAATTTTCTTTCATATTTACCTCTCTCTCTCTCTCTCTCTCTCTCTCTCTCTCTCTCTCTCTCTCTCTCGTGTGTATAGGGTAGGGCAGCAAACTTAGGCCCCTATACCAACAAGCTGACATTCCATTCCTGAAGTTACGATGGAAGGTGTGAAGGAGACTGTGAAGGAGGGAGGAAAAGAGAGAAGGAATGAAGGAGGGAGGAAGACAGAGGGATGGAGGAAGGCGAGGGGAAGGAGGGAGGGAATGGAAGAGGAATGAAAGAGAAAGAGGAGAAGATGACGGGATTTAAGATGAAAGGAATGGGAATGAAAAAAAGGGAAGAGGTAGGATTGGGGAGGCGGAAGGGAGAGGGAGGGGAAGGAAGGGTGAAGGACAGAGGGTATTGAGGAAGGGGAGGATGAGGAGTGAAGAGAGAGGGAGAGGGAGAGAGAGAGAGAGAAGTTGTGAAGGAAGAGATGTAGTAAGGATAGAAAGAAGAAGGGAGAGGAAGGAAGATGCGGAGAAAGAGGAGAGGTAGGAGAGAGTGAAAGAAAAATAGAGAAAGGAGTAGAATAAAAAGAAGGAAATGAGGAAGAGGGGGAGGAAGGAAGAAGGAAGAGTGAGTGAAGGAGTGGAGTGAGAAACTACTTGAAGGCTGTCAGCAATTTAGATGAGGAGGAAGGGGGAGATGAGATGAAGTTACGAGAGAGAGAGAGAGAGAGAGAGAGAGAGAGAGAGATGCAAAGGAAATAGAAGGGATTGATAGAATGAAATTAGAAAAGGCATAATAGGAAAAGTGAAGCAAAAGAAAAAGATTTAATACAGAAGAGAAAAAAGTAAAGAGCGAGAGATAAAGAGGGTAGAGGGCGAGAGGGGAGTAGCGGGAAAGAAGGGGAAAATAGGACGAGGGGAGACTGAAGAAGGAAAAGAGGAATGAGGCGAGAAACACGAAGGAGGGGAAGGTTAGTGTGAGAGAGACAAGAGGGGAAGAAGAGAATGACATGTAAAGAGGAGGTAATGGAGAAAAGACAGAGAGGGAATGATGTAATAAATGGAATGGAGGGAGGAGAGAAGAATAAGGGGGGCGAGGAGGAAGGAAGAAGGGAATGAGATAAAGAAAGAAAGGGTGTGAGAAAGACTAGTTGAGTCTGGAGAAAGAGGTCAGTGAATAAATGGAAATGTGAAAAGAAAGAAACAATAAAAGGGAGGGTAGGAGATAAAGAAAAGGGGTGAGTGGGAGGGAAAGAAAGGTGAATGGACTGAAAGAGAAAGAAGGAGGAAGGAGGTGGAGAAGGGATGTGACGAGGGGAAAAGAAAGACGAGGAAGGGATGAAAGGGACGAGAGGGAAACGAAGAAGCAGGAAGAAGAGAGGAAAGGAGGCGAGAAGAGAGGGGAAAGAACAAAAGGAGGGAAGGAAGTGGAAGAGAGAAGTGACGGGAGAAAAAAGAACGCTGGATAAAGGAAGGAAAGAAATAGAGAATGAAGAAGGTCAGAGGGTTGTTGTGAGTGGAGCTAACGAGGAAGGAAGAAGGGGTAAAAGAAGGAGAAGAGGGAGAGGAGAGGAAAGGATGTAAGAGGGAAAGCGAGGAAAGAAGGAAGGAAATGAGGAAGGGCGGTGTGTGCCGGAAAGAAGGGAGGAGGGAAGAAGGAAAGGGAAAAGGAGGGGATGTGAGAGAGGGGAGTGAGAGAGGGAAAGGAAAGAAAGCAGGGGGGAGGGCGTGTGTGGGAAAGAGGGGGAAAAGGAAAAAAGGGAGGGAAGAGGGAAAAGAGGAAGGGACAAGAAGGAGAGGGAATGGGGAAAGAAAAGAGGAAAGCAAGGAGAAATGGGGAGGGAAGAGGGAAAGATGAGAGGGAGAGAAGGAGGAAGGGAAGGAAAGTGGAGAGAAAGGAGGTGAGATGAGAGGGGTGAGTGAGAGGGGGGTGGTGTGGTTGGTGTGGGAGTGTCCTGGCATTAAAGGGGTCAGGCCCGTGTGTGTGTGTGAGGCAGGCCAGGCAGCCCAGGATGTATGCACCTGCCTCACCCTGCCTCACCTGCATGCCTCACCTTACCTTACCTTGCGTCATTAAAAGGTTTAGACCCCTGTGTGTGTGTGTGTGTGTGTGTGTGTGTGTGTGTGTGTGTGTGTGTGCTTGTGTGTGTGTGTGTGTGTGTGTGTGTGTGTGTGTGTGTGTGTGTGTGTGTGTGTGTGTGTGTGTGTGTGTGTGTGTGTGTGTGTGTGTGTGTGTGTGTGTGTGTGTGTGTGAGAGAGAGAGAGAGAGAGAGAGAGGACAGGCAGTCCAGGAAGTATGCACCTGCCTCACCTGTATCTGCCTCACTTGCACCTGCTTCGTCTGTTCCTGCCTCATTCTGCCTCACCTCTAACTACTCTACTTCTACCAAGCGTATTTCACTTCTGTCTGCCTCACCCTACCTTACCGATATTTCACCCTGCCTCACTCTACCTCACCTATATTTCATCCTGCCTCACTCTACCTCACCTATTTCATCGTGCCTCACCCTACCTCACTTGTATTTCACCCTGCCTCACCGTACCTCATCTGTATTTCACTCTTCCTCACTCTACCTCACCTGTATTTCACCGTGCCTCACCCTACCTCACCTGTATTTCACCCTGCCTTACCCTACCTCACCTGTATTTCACTCTGCCTCACCCTACCTCACCTGAATTTCACCCTGCCTCACTCTACGTCATGTGTATCTCACCCTGCCTAACTTGCACCTACCTCAACTTGCCTAAATTCTAGCGATCCCATTTCTAACAAACATACCGTACTCCTTCCTGCCTCACTTGTACCTGCCTTGCCTGTACCTGCCTCACTTGTACCTGCCTTAGCTTAATCTGTCTTGCTTCACCTGTACCTGCCTTATGCTGCATTACTCTGCCTCACCTGCACATGCCTTACCATGCCTTATTTTGCCTCACCTGTACTTGCCTTACTCAGCCTTATCCTGCCTTATCCTGCCTCACCTGTACTTGC
Source organism: Coenobita brevimanus (assembly GCF_032717465.1). NCBI lineage: Eukaryota > Metazoa > Arthropoda > Malacostraca > Decapoda > Coenobitidae > Coenobita > Coenobita brevimanus. Next base: position 314,569 of record NW_027643585.1, read on the forward strand.
CTAACCCTGCCTTATCCTGCCTTACTCTGCCTCACGCACATTACCTCATCCTAAACCTTCCTCACTGTCTTTTCCCTGCCTCAGTATCATAAATAATGCTCTCTCTCTCTCTCTCTCTCTCTCTCTCTCTCTCTCTCTCTCTCTCTCTCTCTCTCATACATGCCCTACACACATTTAAATACGTTTAGTGGACGTATTAACTTACACATATTCAGCTACAAACACATTCCTCTATGAACGTATACATTTCTACACACACATAAAAACACAGCAAGACATACATACATACATAGTCACACACGTACAGACACATGCACACACACAAAAATCCCTCGACATAAACACATACACACATAAACATATCTGAGTATCACACACACACACACACACACACACACACACACACACACGGACGGGAAAGTGGGCTAGAAAAAAAGCGAGGTAAAAATCGAACAGGACATAAGATTGCTCTCTCTCTCTCTCTCTCTCTCTCTCTCTCTCTCTCTCAGGGTAGGCTACATGTGAGTCAGATGATGAATGAGTAGGCACGGCTGAGTAAGGACGTTGAGTAAGATGGTTGGGACACGAGAGAGAGAGAGAGAGAGAGAGAGAGAGAGAGAAAGTCACACACACACAGACACACACACACACACACACACACACACACACACACACACACACACACACACACACACACACACAGACCCTTATACCCCTCACACACACATACACACACTCACACATGCACGCACACGCTCCCACACCTGTCTTTCTGACGTACACGCATCAGCGTATACATACGACTGATCTTACATACGCACACGCACGGAAACGCACACACACAGATCTAAACACCTACACACCCGACATATCCAGGTCATTGCACGCACATCAAATCCTGCTCACACCATATGTATGCAAAACACACACACACACACACACACACACACACACACACACACACACACACACACACACACACACACACACACACACCAGAAGAAAGAAAAACCATCTCAGTTCCACGCAGCAAAGTTCCCCACATAAATTCCAAATCTTATTCCCCTCAGCGTCTCGTGGAGGAAAACATAACACGTCATTCTTAGCACTGGTCGCAGCACTCACAAAACACGCCCAACCCAACACAGCCTCACCAAATGAAACCCTAACACAGCACAGTTTAACCTAGTTTTAATCACTTCATTTCGACTACGTATATACGTAATACCTCCACACGAGAGACTGAATTGGAGAGTTACATAATTATAGCCTTCAGTTACCCCTTCGCCACAAGATGTAGTCCCAAGCTGAATAAAGGTGTTTGGAGGACGCAAAAGTAAACTGAATTACTGAGATAAGAGAGGCTAATCAAAGCCACCATAACCAAACGTAGCTCAATTGAGGACGATAACCTCATGTAAGCCAAATTTATTATCTCAACACTTTCAGTCCTGTGATACAATTTATTTATTTATTTTTTACTACCTCCTGACAGTTTTAGGCTGTTCGGCAAGGAAACATCTTTGGCATTAAACGCGGCGATGAAATCTGTATTTAATCAATCCAGTGAAGTCTTTCCAAAGTGGATGTCCTTGGATACAGCAAGAACAAAACAGAAAAATAAAAGTCATCATATTAAAGGTGTTAATCTCTGTCTGCATCATTACCAGCTCTAAAGAGGTTTGCTTCAGGGTGATAACCTGAATGAGTCCTTCCCCATGCTGGCAACATAACAGTAAGAGAAGCCTGGAGTGACAACAGTGCAGGTTAAAGTTCGAAATGGAAGTATTGCACTGACTGTATTCTTTGCGTCAGAGTCTGTATGTCACTGATATGAACCAATAGGTGGTGCACTTACGCTAGCGAGGCCTGTGGTAAAGGACATTATATCAGCGTCAACTTGAGACGTCCACAGTCACACGGGTTTCATTACCTGGATCGAGGGACAAACATGATAATCACTGAGCAACCATGACTGCAGTCCAACTTGCTCCAATCAAACCATGACAAAGCACTACCGGTATCTAACCTAACCTAAACCATACCCACCTCATCGCAACTTGACCTAACGTAAGTCAAGCCCTCCTCGGCTCTGCTAAACTTATCCCTTCCTCACTTGACATAACTTATTGTAGCTATCTAACTTAACTATTTTTCCACCAATCAAACGTACCAACAAAAACTTACCCTACCTTAATCAACTTAGCTAAGCAACCTAACAACCCAATGTAACCAAAAATTTAACAGTACACCCTCAACATATTTAACTCTCCATTTCGTGCCACAATAAACTTGGGGTCTTATGAGAGCTACTGCCATCTGTAACGAGCTTAAGAAGACCAAGAACTGTTTTTGTGTTGGTATGTGACGCAAGGAACTCAGTGAGGAATGTAGTGGTTGAGAGAAGATTAAAGGTGGTGGTCTACAATAGGTGGCAAAGGAGGTTTCGTGGCCCCTCTCTCTCTCCGATTTATTTTGCATATTTCACTTTCACATTCAGTTATTTATATTGTATACCGTTCTGCTATACACATGGTTTGTATCAGTACGGTTATATGTGTAGGCTACTAGAGGAGATCTACGTGTAAACTGCAGCATGAATCGGTGAGAGAGAGGTGTTGCGAAGCCATGTGGGCCCAGCGAGACTACGACCTTTACTTGTGACATACCAGGCCTAGATTTCGACACGCAACTGTCATTTTACAGTCAAGGTCCCTATATCAGTTCCGTCTGCGAATAAGATGGAATATGGCAGGATGATAAATGTTGGGCAGGGCTAGGGAGAGAGAGAGAGAGAGAGAGAGAAACTCATGAGGCAAATAAGGAGAGAAAAGAGAAGTTCCGGCATGTAACGAGGGAGGATGAGACAGGAAGAGAGGAGGATGAGAGGAGTGAGTATGAATAAGGAAAGGAGTAATAAGAGAAGCAGTGTGATAGAGGAGAGGTAAGGTGAGGAGAGTGAAGCAGAGTGAGGCAGGGTGAGGTAGAGTGAGGCAGGGTGAGGCAGAGTGAAAGAATGTGAGGCAGTGAAAGAATGTGAGACAGTTTGCAGGGTGAGGCAGGGTAAGGTAGTGTAATGGGAGTGTGAAGAGGGAGGCAAGAGAAACAAGGAAAGACAGGGGAGGCAGACTGACACAGAGTGAGGCAGAGTGGGGGGGGGGGGTTGTAGGCTGAAGCAAGAAAGACTCAGTTAGGCAGTGTGAGGCAGAGAAAGACAAGGGAAGGCAAGGAACGGCAGGGAGAGGCAGAATGAGGCAGGGTGAAAGGAGGTAACAGCTAAACTCACCCATACTTGCAACTCAATAACCCGGACACACTGCACACTCACTCACACGTCTGGCTTCACTACCGAGAGAGAGAGAGAGAGAGAGAGAGAGAGCAGGAAGAATGCAGAATTGAAACCTGTGACGAGAGACAGACAGGAAGAGCGAAGTGTCTGCATGCACCAAAATAAAGGGATGTTGGTGTGAAGTGTGAATAGCTGGTGTGAGGTGTGAAAAGGTGGTGTGAGATACAGAATAGGGTTGTGCAAAGCTTTAAATGCTGGTGAGAAGTTTGGAAAAGTGTGAAAGAATGTGCTGTAAATGACTGGTACGTGGTATAAGTAGCTGGTATGAGGTATGGACAAGTGGTGTGAGTACTGGGCAATGGTATGATGGCCTTGTGTGCTGTGGGAGAGGTTGAAGTGTGAAAAGGTGGTGTGAGGTGGTGTGATCGACTGGTATAAGACGTAGAATAACCACTGAGAGGTGTGAAAGAGCTGGTGTGGTGTTTCACTAGTCGGTATGAAGTATGAATGACTGGTTTATAGAATGAATAACTGGTTTAAGAGCGAGAAGAACTGGTTTAAGGTGTAGACAACTGGTGTGATATGTAGAAGGCTGATATGAAGTTTAGAGTGGTGGTATAAGGAGAAAAAGAGTGATATGCAGGGAGTGAGTTTGGTGTGAAGGGTGTGGAGAATTTGTGGTGCGTGTGCCGTACTGGTGTGAAAGACTCGTGTGGTGTAGGTGGTTCTGAGTCATAGTGTTGCTCTCTCTCTCTCTCTCTCTCTCTCTCTGGTGCTGCATTTGATAAGTGTAGTGCTATTCTGTTTCCTGTTACATAATCCTTCTCTCTTTGTCTTCCTGTTGCGAGAATCCTCTTTAGGTTATATTTCCTCTCTCTCTCTCTCTCTCTCTCTCTCTCTCTCTCTCTCTCTCTCACGTAGGTCGACACACTCCCTTTCCCACACCCACTCTTCCTTTCCATTACCTTCACCCACCACATCCTCCTCTGCCTACCTCACACACCTTTCCAACCAACCAGACATTTTACCTGCCTAAATACCTTTCTCTGTGAGTTCAACATCTCTACCAACCTCGCATTTTCCATACCAACCCCACACCCTCTCTACCAACCTCACACTACATTTCTTCAGTGACTTTACTAACCTCCAAATCACCTCCAGGACACTGCCTCCAGAATACCAGTCTCCATACATCTATCTACCTGTCAGTCTGTTTATCTATCTGTTACAAGAGACCTCAATCCTGGGTGCCTGGGACAAAAATGCCTCCACCCGCCTCCATCCCCAATTATCTCCACTCCCCCCATTCAATCCTGTTGTCTGCATACCACCTTCATATCTCCTAATCCTATTATCAACACTCTCTCCCTCCTACACAACAAGTCTCTGCCACCAACTCGCTTTTCCCTCACAACACTGAGTCACCATCACCACCATACACCTCCCTACCCCCTCCCTCCCACCACCACCATTGAAGGTCCCTAATCCTCTTCCTTTCATCAGCACCAAACAGCTCCCTAACCCTCCCTCCCATTATCACTTTCATATCCCCTCCCTCCTAACTCCCTCTCCCTCCCGTCACCACCATGCACCTCCCTACCTTCTCCCTCCCATCATCTCTTTCCTTTCCCCTCCCGTCCATCATCATTTTCCTTCCTCCTCCCTCCTAACCCCCCTCCCTCCTCCCGTCACCACCATACACCTCCTCATTCCTTCCCTCCCATCACCACCATACACCTCCCTCCCCCCTTCCCCCCATCACCACCATACCTTCCTGCCATCACTAGGAAGCTCACAGGATACACGGTTGCGTATCCGTGGAGCCAAGCCACACCCAGGCCACAGATTCCACACCTTAACCCACACCAGCCCATCCTCACCTCGTCCTTAGTTCCGGTTCGGCATACCTTGACGTTTTTTTTGCTTCGCTCTTTCTTTATTCTGAATTAAATATTTGTGAGGCAGAGTGGGCTTAATCTGCTTTCATTAATTCTGTGTTAATTTAATCTTGATGGCTTATAGAGTGGATGGATGAAGAAAGAGCGTAATATAAAGTATACGAAAGAACACGCAGTCAGATACATAGAAAGACAAATGAACTAAACACACACACACACCACCAGATAGACAGACAGACAGATACTGACAGATAAACAGATAGACATACGATAAACAAAGCGCTAATACAGACAGAAGACAGCTTACAATCTCCCTCTCTTTTTTCATCCACACGCAACCCAGCCCACACCTCACACCAACGCCTAAGAATCACATTTATAAAGATTTCTGTCTTCTTCTTCTTTTCTTCTACTTCTTCTTTACTGCTGACACGTCTCCACAATAATTAACCATTGTCATAGATCGTTTTGTTGTTGTTTTTTCTTTTCCCTTTTTTTACACACTTTTATTTAGGGCCACATTCTGAGTGGCACGGGAGGCTTCGTTGCATATCCTCTTTAGCGATTTATTTTGTGTATTACGCCTTAACCTTCACTTACATGCTTTTATTATCGCTTAAATACCTGCCTAGTTTTCATCATCAACAAACAAGAGGATATAAAGGGTCTGATAGTAGTATATGTGAAGGAATACGAATACACAATCCTATACACAATTTAGGCTTAGGAATGGCTATATAAAAGGGTCTTAGGCTCCCACCAAGGCCTCTACATCACGGTGTTAGGGTGGTATTGTAGCTGGTATTCTCGTCGGTTAAGGTAGCTCCCTAACACCTCCTCCTCAGCGATTTATTTTTGGATATGGCTGGCTGATATCTTTTTGTACGTTATCTGTGTAGAGAACGGCGATACTAGAAGGATTTATGTGAACAGTAATGGTAATAATGAATAAAATAAATCGCATAGGAAAATGTGTTAGGGAGCTTCCTCAACTGCTGACAATGCGAACCTTAGTCTGTGCTTACGCTGACACATGGCCACAATCCCATAAGGCCAGGGTATTAGAAGCACAGGTCCGGAAAATTGCAGAAAAAAGGAGAAAGATGAGATTTTAGTGCGTGTGTGAAAAATGTCTGGAGGGCTTAGCGGTGCCTGGTGGTTTAGTGGTTGAGGCGCCCCAGAGAGAGAGAGAGAGAGAGAGAGGGGGGGGGAGCAGGTCTCGTGCAGCCTCCCATTACCCTCACACGCTACCTCCACACCTGCTTGTAAGGCACACACACACACACACACACACACACACACACACACACACACGAGAGAGAGAGAGAGAGAGAGAGAGGAAGAGAGTGGAGGGTGGAGACAGATGGAGAGGAGGGTGGAGACAGGAAGTGAAGAAAGTAACAGTGTGGTGCATGAAGATAAGAAAATGACAAAGAAACTGAGGAAGATTTTAGACTAAGTCAGGTGGTAAGAAGAACGTAAGGAAGGAACAGGGTAAAAGAACAGAATGAGAAAGTGTGGAAGAAAAGAAGAAACACTGAGAAAAGGAGGAGGATGGAGGAAAGAATAAGAAGATAGAGAAGAAGAGGGAAGAAAGGATGGAAGTAGAAAGAGTGAGGTAAAAAATACATGAAAAGGGAAGTTATTGTATAAATGTGGAGAAAGGGAAATGAAGAGAGATTTGATGAAGGTAGACAGAGTATGAAGAGTGGGAAATGAAAGGGCTGAAGGTGGAAAGAATGCGGAGAGAGAGAGAGAGAGAGAGATTGAGAGGGAGAGAGAGAGAGATGAACTTAGTAATTATGTAGAAAGATGGTAGGTGGTTAAGAAGAGTAGGAGAAGACAGTGTAAGCAGCCTAAGGAAAAGCAGTAGGTGGAGAGAGGCAGAAGGGGTAGGAAAAATTTTTTAGGCAGAGGGAGGCTCAAGGATTTCATGTGGTGGAGGCAGCTCTGCAAACATAGGTGTAGGCAGAGAGAGAGAGAGAGAGAGAGAGAGAGAGAGAGAGAGAGAGGAGATATATAAATAAATAAACAGAACGTGGAAAACTTGCTCCTGTATTTAGACTGGGCCGGCCAGGGTGATGGGAGAAGGAGGTGGAGGAAGAGAGAAAAAATGTACAAGAGGAGGAATGTACAGGTGAAACACTGGTAGCCAATCCCCTCCCCCTCCACACACACACACACACACACACACACACACACACACACACCACCGTCACGTCCTCCCCAGCTTCAAATCATACGTCGTGATATTCTAGAACGACCATCAGTAGATGCAAGACACTCACATCCTGGTCTTTCATTGACTTTAATCTTTTCAGTCTATTGCCACAAACGATAGATGATATTTTACCGCACCCACACATCCCTCCCTGCTTCTAAAAAAACTACACACACACACACACACACACACACACACACACACACACACACACACACACACACACACACACACGACTAACAGGGAAAACACTCGCAAATTCATTCAGACTACGACTGCAACCGCCCAATTTACGACCCAGGTCCCTATTTCAGTTCTAGGGACGAGAGGCTGAAATAGGGACTTTTCCCTCCTCCTCTCTCTCTCTCTCTCTCTCTCTAAGATTGTTCCACTAACTGAATCACGCCAGAGGATTGTCGGTTCCCTTATATGTATCCCCATATCTCGTGGTAAGTCCTAACTTTTTTTTATCTCCTGCCTTGGTCTCCTCCCGTCATTATTTCCTAATCTTTTCAGCCCGAGAACGTCTTTTTTTTTATTTCCTATCCTTTGCTTTGCTTTTTGTTCTTGCCGCCAGCCTAGATGCGAACAGAATGTAATAAGTAAAATGCACCTTGCCCAAAAGACTCGTGCTTCGCCAGGGACTACACGATTGCGGTCCCAGAATGTTTTCCACTGCACCACCGCACCGCCGCTCCAGAGTAAACAACCTTTGCCTACCCGTCTGATCGGCACAAGAATCAAATACAGGTAGTTCCAGTCGAAAACTCGATTTTTTTTTTTTACATCGCATTTCTGCCCCATTCATCCTGGTGCTCGTATCTGTATTATAATTTTGACAGGAATTCCCATTGACGTCTCCCTCTGTTTTCCCACAAAGACCATTAATTGTCTTTGTTTATCATCGCTCTTTTTTTTTTCCCTTGTCTTTAATTTTTCTCTTCTCTTTTTGCTCCCTTTCCATGTCATTAATTTTCACTGCCTCTGGAGCCATTCATCATTCACACTTTTTTTTTTTTTTTTTTTTTTGAGTTGGTGGTGACACGCACGGGAAGATGAAGAAGTGGAGGAAGATGGTTAACAAATGAATCCTTATTACTCCCTTCAGTACAATGACGTTTTCTTCGAGTTTATTCTTGTTCCTTTGTGTTGGGGGTTAAATAAGGCTTCTTGTAATCCCTCCAGTTTGTTAAGACCTACTAAGCTGAATAAAATCGTCTGGAAACAGCAAGAATAACCTGAGATGTCAAGTAAGAAAAGAATTATGCTTGAGGTGAAAGTGGAGGAAGAGCAGATGTATTTCCAATCGGTTCCCTTCCGTTCCTTATCCTCAGCCTTGTTATTTATTTATTAATTTGTTTGTTTATTTATATTTTGCGTGAATCTCTGTCATCCAAAAAGCTTCAGGTTTAATACAATAGTTTACCAAGAAGATGAAGTAAAATAAAAAAAAAATAGGACCCATGTGAATCTTATTTCTATCGAAGCTTCTTTCCCCCCTCAAAGGACGTTTATTCTGCAACGCTGTCTTGGTGTAAAACTTTCTTCATTCATCAGACTTTCCCGAGGCTTAGAGGAGAAATGGTGGTATCAGGGGAGACGAAAGAGTAACACATAGCCTTCTTACTTTCGCAATTTTTAGTGAATATTTGAGTCAGTAAACATTTGAAAATCTCTTATTCGATCTATCTGTCTGTTTCCAAACGCCTACTCCAAGACTCGGCTGAGGAAAAAATCGTAATGCCTGACCTTCTTACACTTGTACTCGTATTATTCAGTTAATATTACAAAATCACCCAACCATCTGTCTACTGTCAGACGCCTAATCCCGAAGTTCATTCAAGGTAACCAACAAAAAATCTCTTCATTATCCTCATTCAACTGGTCTGTCATTTGATCCCGTTTCACCTGCTACTTTATCATCTTCCACCGTACTGCATCTCATGACAGTATCCTCAACTGTAGCTTAAATTTAACTAGACTTCTTTCACCTTAACTTGACCCAGATTTTCGTCCCCTTGCAGCTTAGTTCACGTAGCTCAGTGGTAGAAGCGGCGAGTATTGCAGCTTTACATCCTTTCCATAGTGCCCCTTCGAGACTGACACCATATTCTAGTGCTGATCTGTCGCTACAACTCAGCATCCAAGATGGAGAGATTGCAATTTTGGCCAAAGAGTAAAATGAGTATGCCATATTTCTGCAGCTGTCCATCATTTCCCCTTGCTCCACTTCGTTCCACCGGGCCATGTACATCCACCTGTCAGCCACTGTCGCCATCCCACGTCATCATTTGGCCGGCCTGACAGACAGACAAACACCTTAGGGCTTCTTTGCGCACATTTCAAGCGTGTTTGTGGCGCCAATATTTGCACAGTACACATCACGCTGGCTGTGCTCATGCGGTCCACAATTACAGACTGAGCGAGAGTGACAGGGAGACATCTTCTACAGAGAGACATCCTAACATCACGTGCTTAGCGATTTATTATGCACTTTATACACGTCACACTGTCTGGTGCTCATGTCTGCCACAGTCACGGCCTGAGAGTGATTGGAAGCCATGAGTGAGATATCGTTACACATCTTCGTATCCGATTTATTCTGCGCTTCACACCTCGGTATCCTTTTGTACGTTACTGGTGGAAAAATTTGACGATATTAAAACAGCATACGAATAATTCTCATACAAGAGGACGATAGGGGTGTCATGTGAAAAATAAATTACTAAGGAAAAGGTGCGAATGGCTAGTAGCTATACCTGGGTGTAATGATGAGGTATGTGTGATAAAGATTAGCCGTCCTCGAAAAGGAACTTCGGTGTATGTCCAGAGTCAGAAAAAAAATGGGGGGTGAGGAGAGTAGGCCTGACAGTCCGGCAGGCGAGGCACAGTAAGCTTGTAAAAAAAAAAAAAATAGGTAAGGGAGAAACAAGAGGAAGAGGGGGAAGGAGGAGGAGAAGGAGGAAGGAGGCAGAAAGGGAGGAGAAGAGCGAGGACGGAGGATGGAGGAAGGAGGCGGGAGGCGGAGGATGGTGATAGGACGAAGAAAAATAGGAGGAGACGGAGGGAGGAGAGAAGGAAGAGGGAACGGAAAGAACATAGGAGGTAGAGGGAAGAGGAGGAAAGAGGTAAAGGAAAGGGAATGGAGGAAGAGGGGTAGGAAGCAGATAATGTCATGATAGGGAAGGGGAATGATAGCATACAATAGGGTAGAGACTCTGTAGGGTAAGGTAGGGGAAAGTAAGGTAAGGCAGGGTAGGTATGAGAGATAGGCTTAGAAGGTAGAAGAGAGCTAAGCAAGTATAGGGTTGTGAAGAGAGGGATAGGCCAGGTTTGGGTAGCGACAAGGCCGGGATAGTGACAGTCAGGGAGAAGGTAGGGGTAAGGATGACGATGAGGGGGGGAGGGGGGGAGAGATGTGGGAGGTGAGGGAACGGATTATGGAAGAAAAAGGAGAGATGAGAGGGCAAGGGAGAGGGAAGGGAGGGAGGGGATAGGCGAGGGATGGGGAGACAGGCAAGGAGTAGGTGGGAGAGGAGAGGTGGGGAGGACTGGGGGTAGGGTTAGTATAGAACAAGGGGGAATAGGGAAGGAGAGGACGAGGAGGGAAAGATAAGGCAGGTTTAGGGTAGTGCAGGGTGGATAGGGGAGGAGAACAGTAGAAAAACAAATATTAGATGTAGGCACGAGGAGCAGTAGAGAGGGAAGAGGGTAGATATATGGTGGGGCAAGAGGGGAATGAGAGGAAAAGGGGATGAAGGTATTAGGATAGTGGAAGACTAGGAGTTAGGAGTAGTGATGAGGAAGGTAGAAGCCAGTGGAGGGGAATGAGGGGTGAGAAAGGAGGGGGAGGGGGACGGGAAGGGGAAGGGGTGGGATAGGAGCCACACCCCGACGAAAATAGCCATCTATCGTCCACCGCCCCTCACACCCTCGAGATAGACCACCCCTCTTCTCTCTCTCTCTCTCTCTCTCTCTCTCTCTCTCTCTAAAACTAACAAGGGGGATGCAGTTTAAGATCTCCCATTCAGTAATTAAGACAGGTGGTATTATCAGCACAAAACAACTATTATTATCCACTCTTTCTAAAAGTTTATTCTTGCCTTTAATTTTCAACCAGCCAGCAAGCTACCTAACACACTTTTGCAAGAAATATCACCACACTACCACTAGCTACTATTTTCTATTTTTTGGTACTATTAAAGACTGTTGGTACTGTTGCAGCTATTATTATTATTATTGTTTCCAGAGTCATTACCACTATTACTACTACTGCTACTATTATTACTGCTACTACTGCTACTATTACTGCCATTATCGCCACTACTACAAATACCACACCATCTACCACTGCCACTATCACTACCATACTACCACCATCACCACCAAAAGTACCACACCTACCAGCACTACTACCACAACTGTTACCACCTGTACCACCACCATAACTACCATAATCCTCCCAGCACAACTACCAGCAATACTACCAGTACTGGTACCATCACCATCTTTCCCTTTACCACCACCACCACAAGTACCACAACAAATACCACCTATGACAACACAGCTACCACCACCCATCTACAACTACTACCATACCATTTTCTTACCACTTCTTCCCTACCACATATGCCCATCACCAGTACCACGACCTTACCAACAAACATTACCACCCCTACCACAACAACCATCATCATCCTACCACAACGCCTCTAATAACAACTACCACCATCGACCATCATCATCCTTCCACAACTACCACCATCGTCCTGCCACTCCTACCACGGCTACTACCATTCACATACTACAACTACCCCAACCGCCACCACTACCACCATCTTCACTGGCCGCATAATCTAGTGGTCAAATTTGCATAAATATAACACGGCGGGAAAGTCTAATAAGGAAAAGAGGAGGCGAAAGATGGAGAAAAAATACGAGAGAGAGAGAGAGAGAGAGAGAGAGAGAGAGAGAGAGAGAGAGAGTGGAAAATTATTAGACACACGGATAAACCGAGATAGAGAAGAACATACATATGATAAAGGATGAAGGAAAAGAGATAACAAACATATGATAAAACACAAACAGAAAAAGGGAAGGGAAAGATGCGAACAAGTACTAAAAATGCACAAGGAAGTAGGATGTATGTGTGTGTGTGTGTGAGCGAGAGAGAGAGAGAGAGAGACCCTTGTTGCACGTGTGACAGTGCCAGGCTTTCACATCCAACGAATTCTTAACTAAGGTATCTCCATCCTAGAGCACACACGCACGCACTCACACGCACGCAAATAGTACCTCTTCTTCTGCCTACCTCCTCTCCTATTCCCTCCTGTACGCCAAAAAATCAGGAAAGCGTAAAATTAATGCGTACGGAAAGGAGCTGGGAGTGTCTGACAACTTTCCTAGATGCCAAAGTGTGTATGGGTTGGTTACTCAACAGACTCACTATAACTGCAGGGTTCTCTCTCTCTCTCTCTCTCTCTCTCTCTCTCTCTCTCTCTCTCTCTTTCTTCCCTTAATTTCATTTTCTGTTTCAGAATTATCAATCCCTTCGTCGTTTTATCTCGCGTAATATTTGGGAAGATGAAAATGAGGCTAATCAGAGATGTTCAGAGAGAGAGAGAGAGAGAGATTATAGCAGAGCTGGGTTTTATTTGTCAAAGGTAACATCCTGGTTGCAATCGGCGTGTGTCAAAAGAGATGAAAGGTGAAGTTGTCAAGGTGTGGTGTGCTGTGTGGTATGGCTCACAGTGGTTGCTCTCTCTCTCTCTCTCTCTCTCTCTCTCTCTCGCAAATTAAAGTATTATCAGTCAATGCTCGCAGTCTTAGAAACAAGTTTAACGAACTCAAAATCCTTCTAAGTGTCGAAGATTTTCATATAATTGCCGTAACAGAAACGCATCTTGATATAGGTAATAAAGATTTATTAGCTGAATACCAGTTAGACTCGTATAAATTTCACTATAAATGCAGAGAAAATGGACGCCTAGGAGGTGGTGTTGGGATATTTGTAAAAAATCACTTAAACCCAACAGAGGTAACCTTAAGTGGACAGAACACCGAACTGGTCTGTGTCAAATTACGTTTAAAATATATGAATATAAATATTGTTACAGTCTACCGTCGCCCTACTCATACTCCAGAGGAAGACACAGAACTATATAGTACCTTGCAGGAAGTTCTCGATGGGGACGAAACGTTGATTACCGGCGACTTCAACCTGCCGTCAGTAAATTGGAATACAGTTACCGGTAGCAGTAATAATGACAAAAGAATGACAGATTTCATTAAGAACAACTTTTTATTTCAATGTGTCACGGAACCGACAAGACAGGGCAATATCTTAGATCTTGTTATCACTACAAATGAAGATATGGTCTCAAGCCTCACTGTGGGTGTACATCTAGCATCTAGCGATCATAATCTCATAAGATATTCCATGAATCTCTCACATAATGAGTGCACAAGTAAAACTAAAATGCCGGACTATAAAAACGCAGATTTTAACGGCCTAAAGGACGCCCTGAATACACTAGCTGAACACATAGAAAGAATTAATGATGTAAACGAAATGTGGGCAGAATTTAAGCACGTATTCATAACCGCTCAATACAAGTACGTGCCAATGAAATCTAGACAAACCAAGGGTAGAAACAAACCAGCGTGGTTTAATGCCGATATCAGCAGAGCAGTTAAAGAAAGAAACCGTCTCCACACCTTGCTTAAAAGTCACACTAGTGAATTACTCACAGGGCAATATACCAGTAGTAGAAGAAAAGTTAAAAAACTCATTAGAACAGCTAAACGACAATTTGAAATTGATATAGCAAAAACAAGTTCTACGAATCCTAAGCTTTTTTATGGATACATTCACGGCAATAAGAGACTCAAGGCGGGCGTTGGTCCACTTATCAGCGACGAGGGTGCTCTTATCTCGGACGATCAGGAAATTGCCTCTACTTTAAATAAGTTTTTCAGTTCAGTTTTCACAGTAGACGTCAATGACACCATCGAAGGGCATCAAATTGCAACCCAAAACGCACTAAGTGATATGCATATTAGCAGTAATGATGTGAGATATAAACTTAATAAAATGAACGGTAATAAGACTCCCGGCCCAGACAATTTCTACCCTAAAATACTGAAATATGTGATGGATGTAATATGCAGCCCTCTAACATCTATCTTTAACAAGTCCCTACAACCAGGAAAGGTTCCAGCAGACTGGAGACTGGCTAACGTGACCCCTATATATAAAAAGGGCAGTAGAGATCAACCAGGTAATTATAGACCAATTAGCCTAACCTCTGTCTTGGGAAAGATCCTCGAATCATTAATTAGAGATAGGATAGTTGAGTTCCTAGAATCTAATAACGTAATTAGGAACAGCCAGCATGGCTTTAGAACGCGGAGATCGTGCGTGACAAATTTAATTGAGTTTTACGATACACTTTTTAAAATGAATGATTGTACCAGGTCACTTGATATAATCTACTTAGACTTCCAGAAAGCCTTTGACAAAGTGCCGCATGATAAACTAATGACAACAGTAAGATCACTCGGAATTGACGGAAATATTCATAGGTGGATACGTTGCTGGTTAAGTGAGAGAAAGCAACGAGTTGTTATAAATGGAGTAGAGTCAGACTGGGCTCCAGTGACCAGTGGTGTTCCTCAGGGATCAGTGTTGGGACCAGTCCTATTTATTATGTATATTAACGATATCGATGTTGGCCTAAACAACTTCATTTCTAAATTTGCAGACGACACAAAAATCGGCAACACTATATTAACTGAAGAAGACAGAATTAGCCTTCAAAATGACCTTAATAAAATTATCAGCTGGTCAGAAAAATGGCAAATGCCCTTCAATGTAAACAAATGTCAGGTACTGCAATGTGGGAAGAATAACAAAAGGTATGATTACGAAATGAAGGGCCAAATCATTAGCAAGTCCTCACTATATAGTCATGGACAAAGCAACCTGGACACTCAGGGGCTGAGCTGATAGTTTCTTTTTCCTTTTCGATTTTTCCACTAAATCTTCGTCCATATGAACCGTACCCCCCCATCCCCTTCCTTCCCTCACCTCCTCTCCGTCCTACCCATATGACCCGGGAAGGCTGGCCATTCCCAGGGGACAAGTAGACACTTCTCACCTCTCTCTCTCTCTCTCTCTCTCTCTCTCTCTCTCTCTCTCTCTTATGCAGATCCAAAATCAGGAGTCGCCTCGCATGGGCCAACCAGCCTACTGCAGTTGTTTTCTTTAAATATATTCCTAAGTTTTATTTTATAATACTTATATCACAAAAATAAAGGCATACTTTGCACTGACATTACTATTCACTCCTACAGAATCTTGAAAGAGAGAGAGAGAGAGAGAGAGAGAGAGCAGCTGAAGATGAGCTTCTCATATATGTGTGTGTGTGTGTGTGTGTGTGTGTGTGTGTGTGTGTTAGCAGAGTAGCCGTAGGGAAGAGGGAGGGATGGGTTGTGATCGGAAAAATGTAGGGAGTTGCTTGTGTCAAGGATGCACACACACACACACACACACACACACACACACACACACACACGGTTCAAGGTCGGCGGATTAGCGAACTGGTGTGTATGGGGGCAGGGAAGGGGGTATGGGGAGTGCAGCCTGGCAGGTGCTATGAAGAGAGGGTAAACGGGATGGGGGGTGGGGGGGATGGGGGAAAGGAGTCGTGAACGAAGAGTGACGGACAAGCCGGGGGAATAGAGAAAATATGACATTTGCCTCGCCTCACCTGTCCAGGTTTCTCTGTCCATGACTGTACGAGGATTTATGGTGTGCGTCTTAGCGTGCGTCCTGAGGTTGACGTATGCGTCTCCCTGCCCGCCTCACACCACCACACTACACCTTTACACCACACCATGCGTCTCCCTGCCCGCCTCACAACACCACACTACACTTTACACCACACCATGCGTCTCCCTGCCCGCCTCACACCACCACACTACACCTTTACACCACACCATGCGTCTCCCTGCCCGCCTCACACCACCACACTACACTTTACACCACACCATGCGTCTCCCTGCCCGCCTCACACCACCACACTACACTTTACACCACACCATGCGTCTCCCTGCCCGCCTCACAACACCACACTACACTTTACACCACACCATGCGTCTCCCTGCCCGCCTCACACCACCACACTACACTTTACACCACACCAGTTGCCTGATATTCTACCTCAGACCCTCACATGGCCGCGTCTCCTCTAGCATTACATTCTAGCTACGTGTAATGTCAGACGATTATATGGAGATGATAGTGAGTCATAGGAGCCTCAAGTGGATGTATGCGTCTCCCTGTCCGCCTCACAACACCACACTACACTTCCCTACACTTTACACAATACCGGTTACCTGATATCATCCCTGTCTTTACCCTTAACCAACACAACACCCTGTTCACTTCAGCTAGGCGTAAAGTTGCCGTCTCTCCATCTCAAGCAGTGCCTCATTCATTTTCACCCTTTAGGCATCCTCCTCTTCGTCTTTCTCCTACGCTTCTCATTTACGCTCAGGTGATCTACGTATCATGAGTACTTTTATACCTTTCCTCCTCGTACGTACTTATTCCACCCTTCTCTGCTCTTACTTACTTATTTTCCCCCGCTCCTCCTCCTCCCACTCATACCTTTCCACTCTTCAGTATTTCCTCCCACCTCCTCTTCCTGAACCTCTTTTGGATTTTCTCCCCCTCCCATCATCATCATAATTATCATCATTATCATCATTTCCTTTCATCATTAGCTAACTAATTCCCTCCTCTTCCTCCTTCTTCATCCCCTCCTCCTCCTTCTCCTTCTACTTCTCTTCCTCCTCCTCCTCCTCTACAGTGTCATACGCCAGGTACCCTTCTACGCCTCCCACCTACGCACGAGTACCTTCTCATTCTCTTGTACTCTTAGGCCTTTATGAATTCTCTGGGCGTTTTAATGAGCTTGGGATAAGAGAGAGAGAGAGAGAGAGAGAGAGAGAGAGAGAGAGAGAGAGAGAGAGAGAGAGAGAGAGATGGGGGGGACAGTTCACCCTTATCCTCTTCCATTATCAATATTCAGGATCTCATCTGAAGAAGAGATCAAAGCCTATCTTCCCTATCAAGACAAGTTAAGTGGAAGAGAGAGAGAGAGAGAGAGAGAGAGAGAGAGAGAGAGAGAGAGAATGAAATCAGGACGAAAGTGAAAGATACAGGGAAGGGAAGGGACACTGCAGACAAGGGAATGAGGAAGATGAGGAGGAACAGAGGAGGAAGGAGGGAAGAAAGAATTTAGATGGATTCACAAGATTACAAGGAATTACTGATGAGAGAGAGAGAGAGAGAGAGAGAGAGATTTTAAATCTACGGTAATCGTCACTAATTCACTGCTTTATATATACATACAACATAATTGCACTAAATTGGGTAAATAAAGGCGTGACATGATACAGTAAGGGCAGAATTAGTACGTATTAGTGCATATTTAAATACTGATTGATATTAGCAGAGTTAATCTGTTTATCTATAGCCAGACGCCATAATTCCGTAAAGGGTAGCCGTTTGTCTCTGAGTTAGCGGTTTTACGAGGAGGAACACTAATCCTACGCCAACCCACCTGTTAACACATAGGGAACACGTAAAGGCTGGTTATATGGTTACCACCCAGCGCTGTAAATTGTTTCCTGGCTTACAGGAAACCATTAGGCTGACACTCAATGTAAAGTCGCCTAAAATGGAATGAGTAATGAAAAGTGAGAGGAAAGATCAAGTGAGCGAATGACGGTCGCCACCACCTACCACCAAACCTAATCCAACCTATGACAGCAATCTCTCAATTTTAAAAGCAAGTGTTGGGGACGCAAGATATGGCCAGCTACTGGTAGACGTCAGTGGAATAATTATTCATTCTAAATCCTCAGCATTCATTGTCTTTATAAAAATGCCCAGTAGCTATGGCACGGTACTCCAGGAAAAATAACAAATAACCTGTGAAAGACTCATTTCGATGGAAAATATGAAAAGGCCGCGCGTGTTTGGTAATGAATTGATGAAAAACCACAGCAATACCAACCCTGATTCCACTGTGGCTTAAGTTTAATGTGTACTAAGAAAAAAAAAATCCAGCAGTACCAACCTTGATTCCACTGTGGCATGTTAATGTGTACTGCCGAGAGTCCCAGCCACAAGAATGTGTAGCAGTTCAGTCATGGATGGTAGATAACTTGGTGAAGAGGTGGACACGGCCAGAGTTAAGTCACTAGCAGCTGCAGTCCTTTACTCACATGTTATGATGAGGCATTTAAAGGAGCAGGTTGACAAATGAGAACGTAAACAAACTTCTAAATCAGTGTTTATACACTTATTTCCTCATCAGTCTTCGTTCGGGTACTCTAGATACTAATGTTTCGTTATAGCGTACACTTTTAATGGTGAAAATAGCTTATTCCTAGAGGTTTTTGTGGTAATTTTCAGAGGGCACATAAACACATTCTTCCCGACGAACAACTCTGTGATTTATGGACAGTGTTCGGATGGCCTCCTTGTGTTGATGTTTATATATATATTTTTTCCATTAGATCAAGTGAATTTTCACACATTACACCACATTTCTGTTTCAAGATATTTTTAAAAGTGTTGTGATAAATAACGACACCAGATATTCCCTGCCAGTGAACCAGATTATCAAAGCTTGTATGGATGTGGTTGAAAAGATTAGGAGAAATACACTGAGGTGGTTTGGACATGTGGAGAGAATGGAGAATGAAAGACTGACTAAGAGGGTGTATGTAGGTGAGGTGGAGGGAGGGAGAGGGAGAGGTAGACCAAGGATGAGGTGGAGGGATGGAGTTGAGAGGTATATGAGGGAGGGGGGGGTGAGTTGGGGGGAGGGGAGTCAAATGGTGGGTGACAGAGTGACTTGGAGGCGTTTTGTCTGCGGCCACCCTTTGCGGGATTAGGGCGTCGGGCTATAGATAGATAGATAGATAGATAGTATTATGGTGTAAAGGAATCGACCTCTGCCGAATTAATTTCTTAACAATATTTTTTAGCAGAAAATGAATACTAATCATTGTTATCCCTCTGGACTCTTAATCAACATGTATTAATATTTTTACTGCTGAACTTATATGGTGGAATATAATCTGGTAGAATTTAAGGAATTTAGTATGTGTTAAGAAATGAGATGATGTAAACATAACAACGTGGGGCATTTCCGGTGTTTCACCCCAGCTGACTTCACGGGATTTTATTCAGTAAGAGTGAGTGTTAGAACCCTTAGAATGTTACTGGGAGAGACCCTGACATGTACTGAAGGAAGAGTGAAAGAATAAAGGGGAAAATGAATGAAGGGGAGAATGTAATGACAAAATGAAGGGAAAAACAAAAGGACACACTGGAGGGAAGAATGAAAAAATGAAAATGAAGGGAAGGATGAAAGAACGTCAAAGTGAAGGGAAGAATGGAAGAAGGACAAAATGCAGGGAAGAATAAAAGAACGACAAAGTGTAGGGAAGAATGGAAGGTTAAATAAAGTAGTACAGATAATGAATACACCCAACCCATTCACTACAATGCCGTGTTGTTTGGGTGTATTCTCGCTGCCTTCACACGATTATATTCAGTACATGAGAGGCCTTTGGTAGTGAAGGGGTTAATGAAGGCTGTATCAAACCCAGCCAGACAGAAAAGAGTCATGGAAGATAAATAAAATCGTCCGTAGGCAACAAGAATGAAAGGAGAAAATAGTGATGAAGTAGTTGGAATAAATGCATAAAGGGTGGAAGGATGAGGGAAAAGGAAATACTGAAGATATACATTAAAGCAGTAGTATTCTGTGTGTGTGTGTGTGTGTGTGTGTGTGTGTGTGTGTGTGTGTGTGTGATCCCCCAAATATCACAAGTTTTTCAAGGGCATGGTTGTTGGTGTAATGCGACCTGTGTAAAATGTGCAATTACATGTGCAGCTCTGACACCTAATAATGTTAATTGTGTTGGCAATGGACAGGGTTGGGAAAAGTACATCTCAGACATTATATACCTGATTCACCAAGTTATGTGTGTTGTGAAATGCTGACTGATTAAATACTGAAGGATATATGCAACTTTTATGCCGAGAATAGTATATAAATTGTATGTGTGTGTGTGTGTGTGTGTGTGTGTGTGTGTGTGAGAGAGAGAGAGAGAGAGAGAGAGAGAGAGAGAGAGAGAGAGAGAGAGAGAGATTCTTGTAATATCGAGCTGGATATGCAAGCCAGTGTATCGCCCATTATCCTCCCCTCTTCTCCTTTATCCTCATATCTTCCTTCATCGTCCGTCCTCTTACTCTCCTTTATCATCAACCCTTCCCTCACCTTTCATCCTCTTCATTTCACTCCCTGTGTCTCTTTTCCTTCACTTTCCCTCCTCTTCTTCTGTCTTATCCTCATCCCTTCCTTCATCTTTCATCTTCTCTCTCTCTGTCTCTCTTATTTCGTCTTTCATAATTCTTGTCCTTCTTTCTTTCTCTCTTCCTTCACCTTTTATCCACTTCTTCGCCACTTCCTCGTCCTTCCTCTCTCCTCACTGCGCCATAAACTACTTGAACTGGCCATTCCCTGTCTCACCCCTGCTTGCTCCTTGTCCCCTCTTCTTCTTCCTCTTTCTTTCTCTTTCTACTGCCTCCTCCTTCTTCCTTTGTCCTATCTCCTTGCTATTTCTCTGTTTCTCTTCTGTTTCCCTCCTTTTCTTTTCCTCTTTGTCATTCCATCTTCCTTTCTTCTGTTGTCCTCTCTTCTTCCTGTCTCTCTTCTTGTCCTCTGTCTCCCTCTTCCTCTTCTTTTCCTTTATGTCTTTCCCTCTTCTTTTCATGTTTTGTCCTGTCTTCTTCCCTTCTCTCTTCTCGTCTCCTTGCTCCATTTTCCTCCTTTCATCTGCTTTGCTCTCCCATTCTTAAGCTTAAATTGAAAAGTAAGTTGTTCATTTAAGTTTAAGGCCAAGTTATGTGAAAAAAAAAGGTAGTAAAGTCTGTGTGTTCGGTGTATCCGTGTAACTACGTACGATAACTTGTGTGTACCTCTCTCTCTCTCTCTCTCTCTCTCTCGCCATAAAACTCCCGACTCACTCACGACCACCCCGACCCCAGCCAGAGACAATCGAGCGTATATGTAGATGAACCTGGCGGGGCGGGGGGAGAGGGGAAGGTTTGGGGTTGGGGAGACTGTGAAGTGGGGTTGGGGAAAGGAAGGTGGGGTGAAAGGTAGGAAGAAGAGAACAGAAGAACATAAGAACATAAGAAGAGAGGATAACTGCAGTAGGCCGGTTGGCCCATGCTAGGCAGCTCCTAGAAGAGTAACTGAACTACTAAATACCCCGCTAATACCAATACACCAGTCCTGTATGAGACAGCCCTAGCATGTATTCAATATGGACGGTGGGTGTTAGCGCCGAAGTGGTGACATGTAGAGAGGTGTATGGTATGTAGGAGGACTGCTGGGCCTTGATAGCAGGCTGTGAAGCCTATGCCCGGAGTCGGACACATAAAAAAAAAAAAAAAAACTAGAATGAGATAAGCATAGCAAAGAAGAAGGCTATCCCCCGCCCTCCAAACCCTCCAGCCGAAGCCGGCAGGAAAAAGTCAGAAAGAACACCACGCCGTATAGAAAAACTGGCGTGGACATTTTACAGTAAAGTGTGAAAGGAGAATAGAGACTATCATAGTGTAACCTGAAAAGAAAAAAATTTTGAAGGAAGGAAAGGAGAAGGGTAGACTGGAAAGTGGGGGCAAAAAGAGAGGAAACATAGAGGGGGCGAAGGGGTTGGGGGGGAGAGTTTGTAGAACATGGAGGAATAAAAGTGGGGAAGGGAAGGAGGGGGAAGGGGAGGAAAGGAGGAGGAGGGTCAGTATGTTCTGTACATTACCGGAGCACACGATTGAGGGGGGGGGATTGGTAGGAGAGGGGGAGGGGATGGGGCCAGGGGCTGTCACCGGCATCTCTCCCTCTCTCCGTCATCCCTCCTTCCTTCATATTCCCTCCATCTCCACACACACACACACACACACACACACATTAATCGATGTATCACTTGAACACATTAATGTCTTGTTAAATTGGTGTAAACCATAACTGCGTTATTTTCAAACCTAGTTCCACCGAGTGCGAACCGTAATGGAAAATAACACACGGGATAGAAATTAGACGTTATTTATCTTAAACAGTGTTCGGATCTGCACACTGATCGTTCACCTCTGCAGCTCGCCTTCCTCTTTGTCCTTCATTTCCATCATATTGTCCTGAGGCTGTTTCTATCATTCACATCCCCGATCACTAAGGGTGTATCTTTTGTACTATGAATAGTGAAACAAG
The DNA here is from genome assembly GCF_032717465.1 of Coenobita brevimanus. Classification (NCBI taxonomy): domain Eukaryota; kingdom Metazoa; phylum Arthropoda; class Malacostraca; order Decapoda; family Coenobitidae; genus Coenobita; species Coenobita brevimanus. The sequence goes on from NW_027643585.1 coordinate 337,336, forward strand.
ACGAAGACATCCCCAACCTCTCTCCCCTGCCACAGCCCCACCACCTCCCCCCAGCCCCTGCCCCTCCTCCTGTCTATTCTTTCAAAGGCGGAATGAACATGTGCGGTTGCTTAGTGTGATTAAATATTGTATTCCAGTAATTCTTATCATCCTTTCTTAACAAACTCATCGTGTTATAATTAAATATAGCTAAAAACTATACATAACTGAGCCGTAAAAAGTGGCTTATTGACTGTTATTAGTCTTGCTGTAAATCTGATCGGTAGCAACTTCAGTTGAGCTTGTGCATCGCGCATGTCTGTAGCATCAAGTGTACCAATGCTTCCGATGCACTCAGTGATTGAGAGGTGATATTTAATTTTATTTTCTAATATTAGTTGTCTAGGCTTGTGAAACTCTCAGAACCACTTTGTATTAATCCCGAAATGCAGATAGATTAGTCAGTAGCCTGTGTGGTTGTGTTTGATGCTTGTGGATTACGTAGCACGTTGGATTGTTGCAGGTGAGGTTACTGACTTGTGACACGAGACGGTTGGCACACCTGCGTTGCCCACCACGTGCCAGCTGCCCTGCTCCAAAACACTAGTTCCCGTCTCTTCCCGCAGGTGGCGTCGCAGAAGAAAGTATTCATTAATTTGTGTGGGATATGCGTCTTGTCGTGATCTCCGAGAACAAGAGTGACTGTGGACCTGATAGCCTTGCTCTGGTGTGAAGAGACGGGGCCTGACTGAGGTCCCGAAGACTCTAAGGTGAACTGCCCGGCCGCCACCCCGACACCACCGGCAAGGTCAGCCATTTTGATCGTCCTACATTTTGTAAGCTCACGCTTCTTGATAATTACCTCATACTGTAACTTCCTTACCGGTTTAAACTGATTGCATTCATCATGTCGTTATTATCTGGATGTTCTGTGGAATAGGGGAGGTATTATTATTATTATTGCTGTACAGTTAAATCATCAATTACGATAGTTAACGCTTACCTAGCCTACCTGCCGGCTTGTGTCGTGTTATTTTCTAAATGTGATAATGACAATTTAGAAATGATTAGCTGGATTTTATATATTTTCTTCCCCCTCCTTTATATTCACTTTCTTCCTCTTCTTCTTCGTCTTCCTCTTCCTCATCTTCCTCTTCCATCTCATCCTGTTTCTTCCTCTTCTCTTTCTCTTGCCCCTCTTCCTCTTCTCCCTCTTCTTCCTCTTCCTCTTCTCCCTCTTCTTCTTCCTCTTCCTCTTCTCCCTATTCCTCGTCTTCCTCTTCTTCCTCTTCTTCCTTTTCCTCTTCCTCTTCCTCTAGCTGTTCTTCTTCCTCTTCATCTTCTCCCTCTTTCCTCTTCCCCTTCTCCCTCTGTCTCATCCTCTTCTGCTTCCATTTTTTCCTCGGTCTTTCTGTTCCTCCTCTTCCTCTTTTTCCTTCCTCTTCTTCCTCTTCCCTTTCCTCTTCCTCTTTCATTTCCTCTACCCCATCTTTCTCTTCCCTTTCCATTTGTTCGTCTTCCTGTTCCTCCTCCTCTTGTTCTTCCTCTTCCTTTTCCTCTCCCTTTTCTCTTCCTTCATTTCGTCCTTCCTCCTCCTCTTTCTCTTCCCCTTCTTCCATTTTTTTTCCTCCTCTTCTCGTTTCTCGTCATCCTCTTCCTCCTCTTCCTTTCCTTCCTCCTCTGCTTTTACCTCTTCCTCTTCCTCCTCTCCTTCATCCTGTTCCTTTTCCTCCTCTTCCTCCACGTCTTCCTTCTATTCTTCCTCATCTTACACCTCTTCCTTCTTCTCTTCCTCCTTCTGCCTCTCCTTCCTCCTCCTCTTCCTCCTGTTCTTCCTCATCCTCTTCCTCCTGTTCTTCCTCATCCTCTTCCTAATCTTCCTCCTCTTCCTAATCTTCCTCCTCTTCCTGACCTTCCTTCTCTTCCTCTCTTTCCGTCTTTTTTTTTTCTCTTTCTCTTTTTCATTCATCTCATTTCTTTGTATTTTCTTCTACTTTCTTCTCCTCTTCTTTCCTCTTTCTCTTTGGCTCCCTTTTTCTTCTCCACTCTTTCTCCTTTCGTCTCTCTCCTCTCCATTTTTTCTTCTCTTCTTCCTTCCGTTGTCTCCTTCCTTCTCTCATTTATTTCTTCTCTCCTTTCTTCTCTCTCATGTTCTTTCTTTTTTCTTCCTGCTCCATCATTCTTCTTCCTTACCTCCCCTTTCTTCACTCCTTTCTTTTCCTTCTTTCCATTCTTTTTCCCTCCAGTCTTCCTTCTCTCCTTTCTTCTTTCTTCCCTCCTTTCTTCTTTTTTCTCTCCTTTCGTCGTCCTTTCTTCCTTTTCCATCATTCATCTTCCTTACCTTCTTTTTCTTCTCTTTTCTCTCCATTCTTCATTCTTCTCTTTTCTCTCCATTCTTCATTCTTCTCTCCTTTCTTCTCTCATTTCTTCGTTCATCTTTCTCCTATATTCTTCATTCTTTCTTTTTTCTTTCGTCTTTCTTCCTTTTCCTTTGTTTTCCTTATTTCTCATTTCCTCTTTTTCTTCGCCTTTGCTCTTTCTTCGTTCTAATTTCTTCTCCTTCTTTGTTCTTTTTTTGATTCCTTTCATCTTCTTTATTTTCGTTTCTGTTTTCCTCCTCCTCCTCCTCCTCATCATCATCATCATCATCATCATCATCATCATCCTCATCCATTTCACTCCCCATCGAAAGAAAAATACCAAACGAAATGTTTCCTTAAAATAGGCAGATTTTGAAGGGACTCTGTTGATAGATTTCCTAACTTTTACTATCCTGTTCCTGTCTCTGGATGGATCCCTCCCGTCCCTTGTATTTGTGCAAGAGAGTTAGCCTAATATGATGGTAATTCTGTCAGTTAACACTCACTCCCCTTTATTAACTTACTTGGGCCCTTTTGGTTGGATTCACAGTCGTCTTTGGTGATGGTAGGAGGAGGAAGGGAAATGGTTTGAGTGGAAGGAGGAAAGAAGAGCTAGTGGAGAGAGGAAAGGGAAGTTAGGAGGAATGGGAGGTGAACTGAGGGAAGGGAAGAAGTGATGCCAAGGAGTTTGCTGAGGAGGGGAAGGAGAGCTTGAGGAGCAGGGAGTGCGGTTAAGTTCTTGGAATCAACTAGTTCTTAGCAAGCCGAATAAAGTCGACAGGAGAGAGCCAGACCGAATTTAACACCTTTTCTACGTGAGAGCTGCCCAAACCTAAAGTATAATCATGTGTGAATAACAAGTAAAATATGAAGGACGTCATCATTGGGAAGAGGTTATGGAACTTGCCTCCCCTAAGCCGAAGAATATCAGTCAGTAGCGTAGGTAAGATAAACACGAGACGTCACCTCCATTAGAGGCTGATGTATATATTGCCATCGTAGGTAATGGGGTAATTGAGGTAGAATACAACACCCTGAATATGAGAACTCTTCTGAATAAAATTATCCGGAGTTAGCCAGCATAAAATGAATAGAGATCATCGTAGTGACGGGATTAAGGCCTTTCACGGTACTGTGTGTTAGTATTCCATGTGTAATCCACTTGATTGAGGATATATTGTGTCGCGTAGTCCTAATATTCTAAGTGCATTATTACATTTCCCTGACATTAAATCCTTTCGGTACGATGACGTTCAGCTTAATTTGTTTGTGTTGTTGCCGCCACTGTTTCTCTCAGGTGAACCCCTTCAATATGGTTTGTTACGTGTGGCCGATACACAATGCTTATACAGTATTCATATGTAATATTCAGAATCTTTAATATTTATTAGTACCATGCGTAGCATTCTGTGAATCGAGTTTATAAATATGAGACTGCAGGAAACAGCATGCTGAGTCAATCATATATCGTTCAGACGCATCTTTTATCGTCCAGTTAACAACTCTTAACAGACGTTATGTCTTCTGCCTTGTTACGTGTGGCCGATACACAATGCTTATATTCATATGTAATATTCAGAATCTTTAATATTCATTTATTAGTACCATGCGTAGCATTCTGTGAATCGAGTTTATAAATATGAGACTGCAGGAAACAGCATGCTAAGTCAATCATATATCGTTCAGACGCATCTTTTATCGTCCAGTTAACAACTCTTAACAGACGTTATGTCTTCTGCCAATCATACGCTGTCACAAAGATGGGTCAGATATCCATTGCAAGAGCAACCAAGCATTTTCTGGTTACTGTTACCACCACTCATTGTAACACTGCAAAACCCTATTCACAGTCACTGCTGTTATTACTCACTTTAACACCGTATAATTCTGGTTTCTATCACTGTTACTCTCACTTAATGTAACATCTAATAATCCTGGTAAATATCGGGCAAGTTCAAAACTTCATCGTAGGCTACACCCACGTGGTTGGTAGCTGCGAGAGAGACTCACGGTTTCGACCCTGAGTTTCTGTTGTGCCCTTCTAGCTTCATTGAGTTGCGCTTCTTTGAGTTTGTCTATTTAAGCCGGGCTGGGACTCCCTCGAGTTTTGTTAGTTTTGTTTTTGTCTTTCTACATAGTATATTGTTTGGCCTAATGACCAAGGTTTGGGTGATGGCCATAAAGCCCTAACCAACCAACCAACAACCCTCGAGTGAGTTAACCGCTTGAGCTAGACCGGTGTGTTGGACTGCTCTGTTCTGGGGATGTTGGTATAATATAGTAGTTTATCTGCCACACGTGAGTTAATGTTTATTGTCAGCACATGATAGGTTTATTAGATTATTTTGAGATTGCTTTTGTTTATAAGAATTGTTGATTTAGAATCACTGTTATTGCCCTAGCTAATGTCACATGTTATATTAGTGTCAAGAGTCTGTCTTTATTTTTATGCCAGGTCTTTACTGCAAGCCCCCAGAGGCTTTACAACCCAAGGGCTAGTTTATGTTCTGGCTTTTCTTTATTATTAACATTTGGAACTTTAGGATAACTTCTGCAAGAGCTAGTTTGACAATCCTGTTCGAACTTGCTTGATTTTGTTCTTGTAGGTTTAAGTTAGTGTTAATTTCATTCCCCTTTTCGTCATTGGTATATATTTTTCACTTTATCACTATTTTCTCCCCTTTTAAACTTACGACTTGGTGTGGCTGACCGCCACTTGGTATTCTAAAATATCCGTTGCACATTTTACAGGCCCGTTTGTCGCGATGCGTCTTTGTAACGGGTTTATATTACCGTGCCCTACGTTTGCCATATATAACTCTGTCCTGTATAATTCCACCCTATGAAACCTTGTCCTATATGATTCTAATGTATATAATACTGCCCTGTATGATTCTACCCTATGTGACGTGTCATATTGTTATATCCTATGTCACGCCTCCTGTACAGGGTATCCCTCACACCCTTTGTACCTCGTACCCTATGTAATTCAGTCCTTTGTAACAACACCCGCGTAACTGGACCATACGTAACAGCACTAGACGTAACTTGACCCTGCATAACCCAACCGTGTGATACTCCTGCCCTATATAGCATCAACCCTCTGCCCTATACACACCTGCAGTACCATGCCCTGCAGCTCCATCCTGTAACGTAACTTGACCTCATGACGCTGCTGCCCTATATACCTGGCACCTTATATGATTCCTGGCCTATATACTTGCCAGCCTGGGTGACGCCTGGCCTGTGTAACGGGGGTGTTGGCTCTCTGGACTGTAATCTGGAGTGTTGGGGTGACAGCGCCAGAAATTTATTCCTCACGTATTGTTGCTCCAGCTGGTTCACTGAGGCGGGGTGGAGGAGGGAGAGGAAGTGGAGGGAGGTTGGAGGAAGATGGAGGGAAGGAAGGATGGAGAAGGCTGAAGAGGAGGGAAGGAAGGATGGAGAAGGCTGAAGAGGAGGGAAGGAAGGAGAAGGTTGGGAAGGAGAGAAGGAGGGAGAAGGGGGAAAGGAAAGAGGAATGGAGGGAAGGAACGTGTGGGAGGGAAAGATGAAGAGTTGGAAAGAATAAGTAGAATGAAGAAGAAGGAAGGAAAGAAAGGAGAAGTGAGAGAGGGAGAAGAAGTGCAGAGAAGTAGAGTGGAGGAAAGGAGAGTGAAGTGGAGGGAGGGAAGATATCTGAAGAGATGGGAAGGAGAGGGAGGAAGGATTGGTTAGATGGAGTGAGGGAGAGAAGGATTCAAGAAATGAAGAAGAGAGAGAGAGAGAGATTTTATTAATATTTTTTTGTTGTCCACAACAGATAGTACAATATTGGAAAACTTTACATATACGCACATATAGGTCCGATGAGTCGAGACTCTCTTACGGACCTTATGCAATAGTTAAGTAAGGAGCATTCGTGACTGAGCTAAAAAAAAAATACATATATATATATATATATATATATATATATATATACATATACATATACATATATTATATATATATATATATATATATATATATATATACACACACACACACGCGCGCACACACACACGCGCGCACACACACACACACGCGCGCGCGCACACACACACACACACACACACACACACACACACACACAAATACATAACATATAAAACACCAGTTAATCTTGTTTCACATAATCCAATAATGTCAAATTTAATCTCTAGAGAATCTAAGCATTGGTCAAATAATGATTCCAAATGTAGTGGAACACTGTTGATATTATATGACAGCAACTTGAGGCTGGTATCAGTAAGTTTTAACCTTAAATCAGATTCAGAAAAGTAGTAGTTACATGTAAGTTCATCTGATTCATAATCAGTCAAGTTATTGTCTACTTTGTCACTTTCGTTGTGCTGAAATGGATTAAACATCATTTTATCGATGACTGTTAGAGGATAGTTATGGTAATTATGTCGACAGCCTAACAAGCTCTGCATCATTAAGACTATAAAATGAAAAAAAAAATACTGTTATCTAATATGCAAAAAAAAAAAAAAAAAGAAAAGGAAAAAAAATGTCCAGGTAACTGTTACTTAGCTACTTATTTCTTAGATACTCTTGTATTCTTTCTGGTAGCATACTCCTTGCCCGAAGGAGCACGTCCCACCGCCGGATTAAGGGGGGGGCCCAAGGGGGCCGGGCCCTGGGCCACCCACCAAGAGGGGGCCTCCCACCAGAGCAACTTGTGTTCATTTCATTTCGTGTTTATGCATTACATATTACAGCATTGGATGAATAGTCCCCGTTCAGTATTTCCTAACTAAAAGTGTCCTATTTATATATTAGGATTTAGGTTACCAGTCTGTGGTGTATGCCATTGGGGGAGTTGGAAAGGGGGCTCCCTTCCAAGCGGGCCCCGGGCCTCCCACATGCTTAATCCAGCCGTGGCACGTCCATCAACACCTGGTATATCAGTAGCATCAGCAGTACCGGTGGCGCCTTTTGCTCCCTCCATACTGGTTGTGCGAGTGGCAACTGCCTCACCAACACCACCAGTCCGTTCACCAACACCAGTGCTACCACCAGCGACTGCTCCATCAGCAATGAAGGAGCCTGCACCAGCACCAGGATCACCAGCACTTCTACTGCCACCTGCACTAAGCGAGGCACCAGTGATGATTCCCTCTGCACCAACGCCAGCACCAAGACTACGGCGAGCAACAGCACCACCATTCGTACCATCGTTCCTGCTCGTTACCGGTCTTTCCTTGATGACTAGTTTAGTGTGATTGAAATATGCTATTTTTCCTTCACTCCTGGCCTGCTTGAGTAAGGGTAACTTCGTTCTTCTTATTTCTTGCGAGGCTGGACATAGATCTTCATTTATGTAAATTCCTGTACCTCGTAGTTTTGCTGCCTTCCGGAGCACCGCCTCACGATCACTGAATCTTCAGAAGCGGGCTATAATTGGCCGAGGCTTGTTGTCATGTCGTCGTCCAACTCGGTGAACCCGCTCCAGGTTGATCTTGGGTAGTTGAAGCCTTTCTTCCAACAACTTCCAGACATGAACGGTGGACTGTTCCCAGGTTTCACCTTCTTGACTTTCCTCTAGGCCAGTTATTTTGATATTATTTCGGCGACTATAATCCTCTTGGTAATTGCAGCGTTCTTCTAGTTCTTGAATTACTTTCTCACTTGCATTTAGATCATCTGTCAATTTCTTGATCAAGGTTTCTTTGCCTTTCTTATCATTTTCCAACTGCTTTGTTTGGTGTTGCAAGTCCGCTACTTCTCCTTGCTTGAACTCCAAGCTTTTAATGAGTTCAATCACCGTTACTTGGAATGCTTGCAGTTTTTCATTTACTTGCTTCATGAAAATTTCCAGTGCGCCTTGATATGCCTTATCTTGAGTAGATATCAGTGTTTGAAGCACATAAATATCCATTGCTCAAACTCGTGAGGGTGAGTACTAGACAGAGTGGTAGGTCAGCACGTCTGCTCAGCTCCGTGGTCTGAGAGAGAGAATCATAGTGGATCACAATTACTCCGTTAAAGATGTCGTAATGGACTTGTGCTGAGTGGAGGAAAGACACGGGGGTGGAGGGATTAAAGAGAGAGAGAGAGAGAGAGAGGATGTGTATAGAAGGCAAGCATGTGAAAAAGAGGGGAATAAGGGAATGGCATTAAGTTGAAATCTCTCCACATCACAACATTACCTCCACATCACAACATTCCCTCACAACATTCCCTCCACATCACAACATTCCCTCCACATCACAACATTCCCTCCACATCATAACATTGCCTCCACATCATAACATTCCCTCTGCATCACAACATTCCCTCCACATCACAACATTCCCTCCACATCACAACATTCCCTCCACATCACAACATTCCCTCCACATCACAACATTGCAACATTGACCTAACATTCCTTCAACATCATAAATTTCCACAACATTCATATCACATTCATTCATCATCGCGGTATTCATTCCAGGTATCCATAATTCATAGTCTTTTCCAAGGCCTTTCATCGTCTTGCTCTTTTGCCGGCTGTGCTTCTGTTCCTCTCTCTCTCTCTCTCTTTCTCAGTATTTATCTGTCTATATCAGTCCGTCATTAGTATGAGGAATATTACAGTTCGTTTCTGTTAAGGCAGTTAAGAGAGAGAGAGAGAGAGAGAGAGAGAGAGAGAGATGTGTATGTAAGAGGTTTAGGTTTGCCTACAAAGTACAACACTCAGTTTAGCCATTTGCTTCCCTAATTCAAAATATAGACGTGTTAGAGAGAGAGAGAGAGAGAGAGGTGGGGGGTGGGAGGGATGTGAGAATAGGAGGTGGGGGAGAGTAACAATGTAGATAAATAGACAGAAAGACAGACGGGCAAACAGACAGAGACAGAGATTAGAGAAGAGAGAGATTAGGGGAACAAATGAGGGGATAATGCGAGGGATGCAAATGGATGAAGGAGAAAATAATGGGTGATAAAAAGGGAGAGAGAGAGAGAGGAGAGAGATAAGCCGATGATGGACGGCAGAGAAGCAGGAGGAAGAGGAGGAGAGGAAATTAGTTGATGGTTGCCTTACAAAACAGGAGAGAGAGAGAGAGAGAGAGATTGGTCATATAAATTTACAATCTGGTTAGACTTTGCTTTCTTTTTACTGTGGCCAGACCTTAAATTAATAGAAAGACTTAAGTATGAAGATATATACCTGTAGGAATATAATGCTATCCATGGGGAAGAGGAAGATTGGTTCTTGACCCCTAGTTCCCCGCCTGTCAGATAATGCAACTGAAACTGATAGGAGTGGAGGACTGGAAATGAAACTTTTTTTTTGTACGGGCGTGGCAACCCCACCTCCCAGCACTTTGTCTTGCAGGCTATAGTTTCATCTCTTTTTCTCTTCACTTCGTTTATCCTTCCTCACTTTATTTCATCTCCTCACCCACTTCCTCCCCCCCCCCCCCGTCCTTTCTTCCCTCTTTCCTCCAACACTCCTTTCTTCTTCCCCTCATCTTGTTGGTCACTTTTTCTCTCCGTCTCTTCCTTCACACGCATCTCGTCCATCACTTTGCCTCCAGTCCCTCTCCTTCCAATATCGGTGAGTCCCTATAAGCCGCCTCAGGGGAAGACTTACCTTATAAATACAGATTATCGCCCACGTTTACAACCACACGCAGGGAAAAGTGGCTGCCTCTTGCATCCTGCCGTGGTGGCGAGGAAGGAAGGGAAAAAGGGAGGGTGGGAGGGAGGGAAGTAGGATATGAATGAGTGAATGAATGAAGGAAGGAAGGAGATGGTAGAGAAGAAAGGAAGGAAGGTAGGAAGGAAGGAAAGGGAAGGTTGAGACGAAAAGAAGGAAGGAAGGGCGGAGATAGCGAGGAAAGGAGGTTAGGAAGGAAGGGGGGAAAGGAAGGAACGGATGGATAAGGAAAGAGGAAAGAGAGCATGGAAAAGGTGCTTGTTTTTGGATAAAGTTTATAGAGTGGAACTACCCCTGTGGCCCAATCCCGATCCTTAAGGGTCGGTGACTGAAGGGTAATTTTTCCCTATACCAACGCCGACCTGGATGAGGGAAAATAGGCCTTATGGATCCCTGACGTAAGGTACAAAGTCCAACTGTCTCCCCAGCGCATGTAATGTGGCTTAAAACGCTTGGGATACTCAAGAACATGGATGCTGACTCACCCCGCCTCCCTCTCTGTCTATCCATTTTTTTTTTTTTTTTAATACACACACACACACTACTGTCCAGGCATTTGTGTGTGCATGTGGGCATTACTCAAGTATACACAGCTTCAAGCGTACACGCGCACACACACACACACACACACACACACACACACACACACACAAAACCACGTCCACCTCCGCGATACTTGACTTTGGATGGACCGACCAACAAGAGACCGCAATGCATAAACCACTTTGACATTGCAGTAAATTTAGGCGTTTCGACAGGGACCAAGACTTTTACGAGAGAGTGAAATAGGGAGAGAAAGACTGAAGCCAAAACGTAGGTCACAGAATCAGATGGGAGGAGGGGGTTGTGTTTATAGCGCTTTCTGAGTCTTATTTTAAGCCAGTCTTGCCTAACATCCATATTTGCTCGAACTGAACACTGCCTAACTTCAAATGACGTAATTCAACCTTAAATAACCCAAACTAAGCCAACTTAACCTCACCTAACCCAGTCTAATTGTATTTAACCTCTCTATCTCACCTAACCTCCCCATACCTAAACTAACTAATTCTGACGCAGCCTAACCGCATCTAACCCTGCCTAATCCTACCCAGTCTCACTTAACCATACAATACCCGACCTAACGAAACCCACTCAAGCCTCAAATGACCAAATCCAACCGAACCTAACCCAGCCTAACCCAACCCAATAGAACCCAACCCAAAATATATCAAAACCGAGCTATTCTAAAGCAATCTAACCTAATCCGTCTATATCTAGTCGATCTGAACCCAACCCAACCAAAAATTATCTAATCAGACCAAACCCTGCCCAAAGTGACCTAACCTAACTTTCGGTCGCCCATAAAATCGCTATATAAGAAATTATGCTCTCTAAAAGTCTACGGGTGTAACAGTCCAAGTTTCGCCGGTTCTGTGTATAAGTAGAAGATGGTGTGCGTGTGTGTCTGTCTATGTGTGTGTGTATCTGTGTGTGTGTGTGTGTCTGTGTCTGTGTCTGTGTGTGTTTACGGTGTGTGAGTTGTGTTCTGGAAAGAAAAATTTATACTGTCTCTCTCTCTCTCTCTCTCTCTCTCTCTCTCTCTCTCTCTATATATATATATATATATATATATATCTTTACTCCAGTTCAGTTTAGAAGTGCATGTGTAAGTCTGTGTCTGACCTTTTACCATATATGTCTGATTCGCAACGGCTTCAATATATCATCTTGCCTGGTCATTACTTACAGCCTCGTATCTGCATCATAAACCGTGAAATATTGTAACTGGCGGACCGTGGCAGGAATACGAGAGAAAAAGAGGTGGGATAAGAGAAAAAGAGCAGAGAGTAAAAACAAAAAGAACAGAGTATGAGATAAAGAGAGCAAAAGATTGAAACAAAACGCTGAATGGCATGAATGGGGCCTGAAAAAGTGAAAGAAAGAAGAACGATAAAAAGAACACAGGATAACAGTAATATACGGCTTGGATAGGTAGCTCTGAGGTCTGATTAGGACTATGAGGAGTGCAAGCATAAGCAGACGAGACTACGTGGTTCAGAGGCTGATGAAGGCTATGAGAAGACCATGCATGATTTGAGAGAGTTGTCATCGTATAATCAGAGAGGACGTGTACGACTCCCAAGATGGTGTATGTCTGTCTATCTATCTATTGCCAGACGCCTCAATCCCGTTTGGGGTGGCCACAAACAAATCGCCTCTAAGTCGCCCTGTCCCCCGCCATTTCACTGCCCTGCTCCCAACTCACACCCCCCCTCTCTCATATACCTCTCCACCCCATCACTCCATCTCATCCTCGGCCTCCCTGTCCCTCTTCCCCCCTCCACCTCACTCACACACACTCTCTTCGTCAGTGTTTCACCATCCATCCTCTCCACATGGCCAAACCACCTCAGTGTGTTCCTCATAACGCTTCCTATCACATCCACATGAACACCACAACGCTCCTTTATATCTTCATTCGTCAGCCTGTCTCTCCACGTGACTCCACAGGCTCCTCTTAAATAACTCATTTCCACTGCTCTCACTCTTGACTTGTGTCCTTCCAACAATGTCCAAGCTTCACTTCCGTGTAATCATCAGTAAAAAGCCTTGCACGAGGGTGGTCGGAATCTAAAAACATGCTCTTGACACATCACTAATAAGAGGAGTGTAATAGATAATAAACACCGTTGCACGAGAGACAGGTGGGAGGCTTTGAAAAACATACCATCAATAGATTACCAATAGGAGGTGTGTAATAGACACCCATGTAACAGACACGAGAGTACACCCTTGCCTGAGAGATGGGGATCTGTAAACACACCAGTGATGTTACCAATTGGAAGAGTGTAATAGACAGTAAACATCTTTACTTGAGAGGAGGCGGAAAGCTTTAGAAACTCTCCAGTGATATATTAACATCCATATTAAAGAAAGCACTGAGATATCTATTAACGCTTGCCATAAAACACTGAACCTGAGTCTGTTATCTCACAGCCACATACGAACAGACATAAAACAAGGCATATCCAATGACTTTCAGTACAGCAACGTCTCTTCAAGCTTATTCTTACTTCAGACGATTTTATTCAACTTGGGCAACGTATCTGCTAATGAAACTTGGGCAGGATATCTGGTAAACAAGGCTGTATCTACTGCAGTTTTTCTGATTCCAGTATTTTCCACGATGCTCTTATACAATCGTCCACAGAGCGAAATAAACTGAAAACATTTGCTGTATTCCGGAAGAAGCAATCGTATCTATCAAAGGAACTGTTCTTAAGCAGTTCACCTTTAGTCACACGAAACACGGGACATACAAGCATATACAGCTGCAGTAACACAAAGCACAAACAAAATATATAAAACAGACGAATAACGGAGCACCAGATACAGAAAACACATGGAACACGAAGCAAACACACACACACACACACACACACACACACACACATGTATACATAAAATATTCACACATTCACTCACACGTGCACCAGGCAAGCATATATATAAAAAAAAAATGTTAGTGTACACCATGCATGAGATAACATGTACGTGTAGAGATATTCGCAAAGTGGAATGACAATTTTTTATGCCTTATTCTGAGAGAAATCCACATTTATAATATTTGTTTTATGTCGCCATATAATGTGCAGTTATACTAATCATTCCATTTTCCTTGCAGGGACAGTGTGTACCGTCCTCCTCTGTTTTCACCCATCTCAGGATCTTTGGTGAGTACAATGAATATTGAGAAAACTACTTCATTATATAGCACAGTACCTAGTAAGTAAGTCATTGATTTATAATAAGTTAATTCTGATAAATATGATGAGTATGCCATTAGTTCGTCCATACATACTTAGATATTTGGGTTTATATATCAACATAGGAACTAGATGAGAGTCGTGTTGTCCTGGTTATAACCCATAAAGTACATGTATAAGATATCGTTACAGTACGTCTTAATTCTGATCAGTGTGACAGATACGCCATTAATTCAGACATTATGTTAACCATTTGGAAGCTTCCGGTGTTGCTGTTTGCTGATGATACAGTATTGTTGAGTGAAGATGAATGAGAGTTGCAAGGTTTGGTGAATGAATTTGGGACAGTGTGTAGGAGGAGGAATCTGAAAGTTCTATCTATCTATCTATTGCCAGACGCCTCAATCCCGTTTGGGGTGGCCACAAACAAATCGCCTCCAAGTCGCCCTGTCCCCTGCCATTTCACTGCCCTGCTCCCAACTCACACCCCCCTCTCTCATATACCTCTCCACCCCATCCCTCCATCTCATCCTCGGCCTCCCCCTTTCTCTTCCCCCCTCCACCTCACTCACATACACTCTCTTCGTCAGTCTTTCACCGTCCATCCTCTCCACATGGCCAAACCACCTCAGTGTGTTCCTCATAACGCTTCCTATCACATCCACATCAAGACCACAACGCTCCTTTATATCCTCATTCGTCAGCCTGTCTCTCCATGTGACTCCACAGGCTTCTCTTAAATAACTCATTTCCACTGCTCTCACTCTTGACTTGTGTCCTTCCAACAATGTCCAAGCTTCACTTCCATACGTTAGAGTTGGTATCACAATACTGTCATGCAGTGGCGGCGCCAGGAAATTTTCATTGGGGGGGCTGAGGAGGGGCTGGGGTAAAATGTGGGGGGGCTTCACAAAATGTCATCAAACTGAAGTGTTGATGGAAAATTGATATGTACATATTCATAATATCCGAATGTACTGAGGTTCATTTTAGACACCTGTACTCTTGGAAACTGCGGTGTTAATGTATAACATTTCTTATCTCATCAAAAATTCTGCCAAATGAAAGACATAAAACTAGCAAGGAAATTCAGATTAATGTATACACAACATAATAACATTTATTATTTCCAGTTTATTCCATAAGATTGAAGTTTAACTCAATTAATTTAGACATCATGTGTAAGCAAGCAGTTAACATGACAGAAAAAAAATTCTATATAATGAAGTTAATACAATCTGAAGAATCAGAAGAATTTTTAAATCAAGGTGTAACGACTGTCACGTTACTTTAAAACTATGCGCCTGTTCTGGTGATTGGCAGCAAATGTGTCTATAATGGCATCAATGTTCAGCTGTTTGGCCCTCCTAGAATTAATTGATATTACAGCAAGGTTGCTGGTGCGGTTGTTGCCACTGCTGTTCCTCAAGTATGTCTTGAGGAGTTTCAGACATGAGAAGCTCCTCTCACAGGCAGCTGAGGTGACAGGGAGGGTCACTGCAATGCATACAAGTTTATACAGATCTATAAAGGCGTCCCTGTATGGCTCCAGCATGGCTGCAAGCTCAAGTGGTGTGGACATTTCCAGGCCATTGTCTCTCTTCCTAGCTATTAGTCTTGTCAATTGGTGGACCTTCACTGCAAGATCACCCTCTGCCACTCCATAATTGGCTGCCATTCCTGACAGCGCTTTTTTGTTCAGAAATGTAATGTGCTTAGGATTCAAGGCAGCAGCACCCATCAGAACATTACAGGCATCAGATGAAAATCGCCTGCTCAGCTCATTGAGCATTTTATCTATGATGGCATAGAAGGTCCTTCTCCTGGCATCTGGTATAGCTCCATCCCTCTGACCTGTACTGGATGTTATGATGAATTCATCCAGGTGTCTGGGAGCAGATCGTTGTCTACCTGGACGCTCAGTCTCAGTGCGTATCCCAACTACCTTGCACAAATCCTCAGCAGCCTCCTCTAACTCCTTCCAGGCAGCTTCAGTCCTCATTTCTGTCAGTCCAGACATAGACTGCATCAAGTCCTCTGCAGAGGCCAGCTGAAGGTCATGTGACTGGAGGTGGTTTGACAGTTGTTTGGTCATCAGTAACACTTTTTCCATGGCCATCAGAATTGTCACAAATTGCAGATCTAGCAGGATGCACAGGCCCTTTGCCTCAGTGGCTCTGTGTGCATTGTCTCCCTCCATGAGACGTTTCAAGGTTGTCACTATGGCAGGTAGGGTTCTTTTCACTGCCAGACAAGCAGCATGTTGGAAGGTCCATCTTGTGTCAGACAGTTGCTTCAACTCTATGTGCTGCCTTGTGGGATTTAATTCTTTTTGCACCTTTATAAATTCTTCATGTACTACTGACATAGAGAAGAACTTGTACAAACTCTGTATAGCCACAAAAAACTCTGCTGCAGCCTGGCTATTGTGTACACAATCAACGAGCACAAGGTTGAGCCTGTGAGCATAACAGTGGACATACACAGCCTGTGGTACCTTTCTCCTAAACCTCTCCTGTATACCACTGATGTGCCCTGACATGACTGTAGCTCCATCGTAGCACTGGCCAATGCAGGCGTTGTGGTCAATACCACATTTGGCCAGGGTCTCCAAGATCTTGTTGAGCATTGAGTCTGCATCCAGACCCTCGGCTGCTGTGAAGTCAAGGAACACCTCATGAAGGCTCTGTTTGTGGAGATACCTCACCACAATGAACAGCTGTTCTTGTTTGCTGACATCCTTGGTCTCATCCACCATTAGGGCAAAATGCTCTGCTCTTAGGACCTCGTTGCTGATGTCCTCTCTGATTATTGAAGCTATGATGGCGAGCAGTTCATTTTGGATATCGTGGTGCGTATATTTAGCATTGCCAGGACCACCACTCAGTTTCTTTTTGACAATGTCATCATACCTGGAAATCAGGTCCAGCAGTTCCAGGAAGTTACCTTTGTTGCCAGAATCAGTGTCTTCCTTGTGACCTCTTTGGGCAACATTTTGGCAGGCTGTGTAGAGCAGTAAGTGTATTACTGCTCTAATGTAATGTCTGTTTTCCTTTACAGTTTTTTCATGGTTGGTATTAAAAGCATGTATGATCCTAGAACCTGTTGTTTTCTGCATCTTAAACTCTGCCCAAGCTTGCATAGAGAACTTGTGTCCTGCTGAATTATCATGAGACTTCAGAGATGAGGTTGCCTTCTTCCAGTTCCGAAAGCCGTCATGGGTGAAGGACTTCTCACATTTGCTTAAGTGTACATGACCGAAATGACGACATGCAAAGCAGAATGCAGCATCTAGGGTCGTGGAGTACTCCAGCCACGAATGATGATCACGCCAGTTCTTGTTGAATGACCTTGACTGGCCACTGTATTCTGTGGCTGGGTATCTCTTTAAGTCTGGACAGGTGGGACCACTATCTGGAAGCTGGCTCAGGTCCTTGGGTCCAGGTAGTAGTTTCTCACCATGGGTGTGAGAAGTGCCCTCTTGTGGCTGGGGTTCTGCACTAGCCTCACCTAGTAAGGCTGCAGACTCACAATCACGATCACCACTGTCCAGGTCCTCATTAACAGCAGGTGTGTCTGTAGGAGGATCATCATCTCGCAGCCTCTTCTTGGGAATCTTGGGTAACAGGTAGCGTTCCATGATCAAACCGGCCTATGTGATCAAATATGATAAACCACCATCAGTTACTTTCATAAACAGGGAAAACAGCATAAACAAGCACACAGATCACAGAAGCATAAAACTGCATATTAGCATTACAACAGACCAGATATTTTCACACTATTTTATTCTTCCTTCCACAGCTTCTTATAATCTTATAGTAGCCTATATACATTTGTAAGTAGAAAAAAATCAACTTACACCATACCTGTAAATCAGTGCAAGACAAAAACCACAACTAATAAGCTCAGCTGCTCAGTAATTCAGTGTCTACTGCACTAAGCAATTAACAGCCAACAGACTCGGAGATCTACACACAACCGCGTCGCGTGGTAGACTGGTCTGGTAGCTGACAGGAATCGAACAGGAATGGCTCATCGTGCACTCGATTCGTTAATGCTGGGCTAGGCTAGGAGCCTAGGACCATGTAGGCCCTATAGCAGTGTGAATCCTTTACTTCATTTTAATCAAATATATTCAAATTTATTAACTTCCTGCCTCGAATTATGACATAATCGACATTCAATTATATTTCTGAAGACGAGATAATAATCGTACAGTCGTAATACACTAAAAGAATGGCTAATGTAGTTTAATAAAATAATGCTGTATTTTACTTTCACTTATCATTTTCATTATAGGATATGTAAACTAACCATCTGAATTACAAGAATTTCACAGAATATATTATAACATAAGTTACCCTTAGTATTAGAACTAGGCTGGAAGTTTTCCTTAGAAGTTGAGTCAACTGATAAATTTTCCGTAATTTCCGTGAAATTACTATCATTCAGAATCTGCTAAATGCTAACAGCTAAAAATAATAATCACGATTTAATCTATTGTCTTGAATCTTTTCCTAAACTTATAACACTTCGTTTCGTCAACTTTTGTGTATTATTTGTAAATAGTAATACAAAATTGAAAGTTCAAATAAGGGACGTCCTGCCTAAATTCGCCTTTGGAATCTGGCAATATTGGGGGGGCTGATGGGGGGGTTTGGCTCATTATTGGGGGGGCTGAAGCCCTCCCTTGGCCCCGCCACTGCTGTCATGTAGTAACTTTTTCACTTCCATGCTCACTTCCCTGTTTCTTATCACTGCTTTCAAAGAACCAGCAACCTTTCTTCCCTGCTGTACCCTTTCAAGCACTTCACCCTCCAAACCTCCATCCTTACTCATCACAAAAGTAAAGTTGTGGTATTCGAGGGGAATGAAGTCACAGAGTGTGCAGTGAGGTTAG
Source organism: Coenobita brevimanus (assembly GCF_032717465.1). Classification (NCBI taxonomy): domain Eukaryota; kingdom Metazoa; phylum Arthropoda; class Malacostraca; order Decapoda; family Coenobitidae; genus Coenobita; species Coenobita brevimanus. The sequence continues at coordinate 355,993 of NW_027643585.1, forward strand.
TTGGTGAGGATACGGAGAATGTGAGTGCATTCAAGTACTTGGGTAGTGTGATGAGTAAGGATGGAACTTTGGGGGATGAAGTGCGTGAAAGGGTACAGCAGGGAAGGAAGGTTGTTTGTGCACTGAAAGCAATGATGAGAAATAGGGAGGTGAGTATGGAAGTTAAGAAGTGACTGCATGATAGTATTGTGATCCCTACCCTGACGTATGGAAGCGAGGCGTGGACTTTGCAAGAGGGGAACAAGTCAAGAGTGACAGCAGTGGAAATGAGTTACTTGGGAGGAGCATGTGGAGTGACGTGGAGGGACAGGTTGACGAATGAAGAAGTGAAGGAACGTTGTGGGGTGGATGTGAATGTGATTGAGAAGATTAGGAGAAATGCACTGAGGTGGTTTGGACATGTGAAGAGTATGGAGAATGAAAGACTAACTAAGAGGGTGTATGTAAGTGAGGTGGAGGGAGGGAGAGGGAGGGGTAGACCGAGGATGAGGTGGAGTGATGGAGTTGAGAGGTATATGAGGGAGGGGGGGGGTGTTGGGAGGAGGGTAGTCAAATGGTGGGTGACAGAGTGACTTGGAGGCGTTTTCTCTGCGGCCACCCTTTGCGGGATTAGGGCGTCGGGCTATAGATAGATAGATAGATCTTAAGCATATGGGTTTACATACCAACATAGGAACTAGACGAGGCCCATGTTCACGATATAACCATCTCAGTGTAAGATGTCGTTACAGTAGGTCTTGATTTCACTGTGTCGATAACTATTCATATGGAAGAATACGATTCTGGTCGGGCTTAATTCGTTCTGTTATGGCACTTCCCACAATTTCACTGTGTGGGTACAGTATCTTTTATAAGTTACAGTAGGTTTCTTTTGTGTGGATAATAATGACGTAAAAAAAAATAAGAGGAATGGGGAGACTGTATTAGAACACACACACACACACACACACACACACACACACACACACACAACTATCTATCCGTCTACTTGTCTGTTTCTGCCTATATCTATCTGGCTGTTTTTCTGTAGATCGATTTATCTATGTATCTCTATCTGTCTATCTATCTATCTCTCTGTCTATCTATCTATCTATCTGTCTATCTATCTATCTATCTATATCTATCTATCTATCTATCTATATCTATCTATCTATCTATCTATATACCTAGGCTGCTTCCCCCAAGGAAAGGGAGGTAGCCGAGACAGGACGACTCACTCTCCATTTACTCATCCATTCAAACACATTCATTCGCATCTTAGCCCCAAAGGGGAGAACGGACAGATAAATATATATATTATATATATAAATATATATATTATATATATATATATATATATATATATATATATATATATATATATATATATATATAATTTATATGAGAGAGGCAAATAGACATAGAGAGAGAGAGAGAGAGAGAGAGAGAGAGAGAGAGAGAGAAGGGGAGGGGTGGATGTAGGGAGTGAGGACAGGTGAGGTGAGGAATGGCTCCCAATCCCCAAGGAATTACATACTCAGGTCATTTTGACTAGGGCAGACACACACAGACACACACACACACACACACATACACACACACACACACACACACACACACACAGACACACACATATATATATATATATATATATATATATATATATATATATATATATATATATATATACCCAGGCTGCTTCCCCCAAGGAAAGTGGGGTAGCCGAGACAGGTCGACACTTACTCATCCTCTCTAACACGGTCATTGGCATCTTAGCCCTAAGGGGGAGAAGGGACAATTCCTCACCGCACGAGGGACAATTGCGCCGTGCAATCAATGACATCCACAGCAAGGCCCTACAGCAGAGCTGGTTTACACCTGCCACATCATAATAGACCCATCCCTTTACCCTCATCTGCCTGATCAGCTGATCAGACAAATGTAGGAGAATATCCCCCCAAGGCTGCGTCATCATTTATTCATTCACAATTTCTCTCCATTCATTTCTATCACGCACAGCCACTCTTCCTTGCTCTACAAACATCCCTTTCACATCCAGGCAGAGGAACTCCTTGAGAGTGAAATGGCTGGGAAGCATGCCGGCACGTGACTGGCTACAGCATAGCTGGGTCTTTCGGGTGTGGGCAATCAGGCAAGTTAGCTGCCTACTGCGACTGCAACACAATGGCGAGGTGTTCAGGAAGTTAGCCAATGAAACCTTGATGGACTCTGAAAGAACAATAATGGCCCCCAGTCCCGTGCAGCCCTTAAATGGGCAGGGGGTGCTAAGAATCTCACGGTTGCCTCAATTACAATCTAATTCCTTTGTTAATGCAAAAAATACAATTAAAATTGGTAACTGGAATGTGAGAACGCTAAATCATGACGGTAAAATCGATGAGTTAGTGAAGGTTTTTCAAAATTACGGACTTGATATTTGTGCTCTGACAGAAACTAGATTAACTGGAGTCGATAAGTTGGATTTGGAGGATGGTATACGTTTATTGATATCTGGCCGACAGGATGGAATTCATTATCAGGGAGTAGGATTGTTGCTGGGTTGTAAGGCAAATAAGGCTTTATGTGAGTGGGATCCTATAGATGAGCGATTGTTATACGCACGGTTTAAATCAAATCATTGCAACATCAGTCTGTTTGTGTGTTATGCACCTACTAATGATGCACTCGATGAAAGGAAAGACACATTTTATGAAAAGTTGCAAGAAGGAGTAGGAAGGGTACCTAGACATGATGTTTTAATCTGCGTTGGAGACTCTAATGCAGTAATGGGCTGTTCAAATGAGGGATTTGAGGCATGTATGGGTAAGATGGGAGTTGGTAGTAGGATGAGTGAAAACGGAGTGAGGTTTGGAAGCTTCTGTCTAGCAAATGACTTAGTCATCGGGGGCACACTCTTTCAGCATTGCAATATACACAAGACAACTTGGGTGTCGCCGTGTGGAAAATATAAAAATCAGATTGATCACATCGCTATCAGTAGGAGGCATAGAAGTTCTCTGCTAGATGTTCATGTTAAACGGGGAGCGGATATTGGTAGTGACCATCAACTCAGCATTGCAAAAATAAGGTTTAAACTTAAAAATCAGAAGAAGGAAAAATCTGGTGTTGATAGATACGATATTGTTAAGCTTAGAAGGGAAGGAGAAGAAAAGGAGGAATTCAGATTAGAATGCAGAAATAGGTTTTTGGTGTTGGAAACGTTGGAAGAGGGGGAGAGAAGTGTAGATGAGATGTGGGAGGATGTGAACAAAGTTTTGCATGAGACTGCTGAATGTACGATTGGAAGGAGACATAGATTCAGGAGAAAGAAATGGATATCAGAGGAAACGTGGGATATGATAAAAAAGAGAGGTGAGGCTAAATTGAGGAGTGAGATGCAATGCGTTGATGAACGAGAGATTGAATTAGCAAGAGCTGCGTACTGGAGTTTGAATTCAGAAGTAAGAAGGTTAGCTAGGAGAGAGAAAAGAAGATGTGTGGATGAAAAGGTTGCAGAGACTGAAATCTTAATAAACAAAAATGATGGCCAGAGTCAAAGAATAGCTTATGAATCGATTAGAGAACTGAGTGGTAATGCAGGTAAACGCAAGGAAATACCAGTTAGAGACAGGGAAGGAAATTTATTGACCAAAGATGGAGATATTAAAAATAGATGGAAAGAGCATTTTGAGACAGTTCTTAATAGACCACTACCACCAGAAGAGGATATACCGTCTGCTCAGGAAGATTTAAATATAGAAACAGGAGAGTTGAGGCTTACGGAAGTGGAGAAAGCAGTAAAACAGTTAAAGAATAATAAGGCACCAGGGGAGGATGGATTATTTCCGGAAATGTTTAAAGTGGAGGGGGATAGATTAATAATGATCTTGACCAAGCTATTCAATAAGATATGGGTGACGGGGTTACTACCATCAGTTTGGAAGAATGGTGTAATTGTTAAAGTTCCGAAGAAGGGAGACCTGAGTGAATGTGGTAATTGGAGGGGAATCTCTTTGTCACCGATAGCTTTGAAAGTTTTCAGTAGAGTGTTGTTAAATAGGTTGGAGCCGGTGGTTGAGGGTATTCTGAGGGATGAACAGGCTGGTTTTAGAAAGGGACGTGGTTGCAATGATCAGATCTTTATAGTGAGGCATTTGATGCAGCAAGTTAATGAAATGAGAGTACCGTTAAGTCTTTGTTTTGTTGATTTTGAAAAGGCTTTTGATAGTGTTTCGAGAGAGACTATGGGGAAGATCATGAGACATTATGGAATACCAGAGGAGTTTGTGAGGGTCATTATGAACATGCATGAGGACACATTTTGTAAAGTGATGGTTGATGGTTGTCTGAGTGATTCGTTTGAAGTCAAGTCCGGAGTAATTCAAGGTGGTGTTCTATCGCCTTTACTATTTATATTGGTCATTGATTACATTATGAAACGCGTTGGAACAGAAACCGGTGCAGGTATACTTTGGGGAGAGAACAGGAAACTTTTGGATTTAGATTATGCAGATGATATAGTTTTGATTTGTGATGGGCCAGAAGAGATGCAGAGAGTGTTGGACTGTTTGGTGAGTGAAGGTCGCAAGGTGGGTTTGGTTATTAATTGTGGAAAAACTGAAATAATCAATATGAATATGGAAAATGCGCAGGAATGTGTAATTGGAGGTATGGTTGTAAAGCAAGTTGACAGGTTTAAATATTTAGGTACTTATTTAGCCAAGGATGGTTCTTTGAACTTTGAATTCGAGGAAAGGTTAAAGAAGGCTAATCAGGCAAAGGGAATGCTTAAAAATATTTGGAATAATAACAGTTTTTCTGTGCATAGAAAAATCAAACTTTATAAGGTAATGGTTAGGAGTATCTTAATTTATGGACACGAGTCTTGGTACAGCACAGTGACTATGGAAAATAAATTCTTGGTGTTTGAAAACAAAGCACTTAGAAGAATATTAGGAGTTAAGTGGTGGGAAAGGATACCAAATAGTAGAATTAGAGAAATAACGGGAGTGCAGCCGGTCGATGAATATGTTAGGTTCTCACGATGGAAGTGGCTAGGACATGTGTATAGGAGACAGGGAATAGTACGAGGTACACCAGGGTGGGTGGCACTTGGTAGGAGAGGTAGAGGAAGGCCAAAAGAGACGTGGGTGAGGACAATGAGATGGGAAGTTGGAGATGAGTGTTGGGGAGATCTTGAGGGGTTAGCACAAGATAGGATGTGGTGGTGTGAGTTCATCGAGGCCCTATGCATCCCCGAGGGTGCCACAGGAACTGATTGATTGATTGATTGACATAAATGTAAGATGTGTTGTACTTCATGAATATAGGATATGGCTGTATGATAGGCCAGCCAGTTGCAAGTAATGGTGTGTGTGTGTGTGTGTGTGTGTGTGTGTGTGTGTGTGTGGTGTGTGTGTGTGTGTAATTCACCGGGTCGGTCAGGATCACTTGATGGTCGTGATCGTCAGCTTTTACCCTCCCGGAAGGGAGCTGAGAGCTCATATAGTCCGATCTAAGGGCAAGGCTGTGACCACACACGCACACACCAGTCCCCTTGCTCAAGGGGGACAGTAACCACCCACTTCGTCAGTGAAACTTTTCGCAACGCGTGTGTGTGTGTGTGTGTGTGTGTGTGTGTGTGTGTGTGTGTGTGTAAACTTAACCCATTAGCTGTGGTGGCTTCTCTTCAGTTAACATAAAATCGCTTACTGTATGCTGAAGTATATATACATATATATTTATTTTCCGGTCACAGCGTTCATCTAGCACGTCATATACTGTTCAGTTCTGCCGAGTTGCTCTTAGCTGAACGTATCGATGTAACGTTAGCCAAAACAAAATACCGTCTTTGTAACTAATTCGCATCTTACAGTTTCGATATCTAATCTCATTGTTCGTACATCACGATACTTTAGGCAGACAAGAAAATAATCTACCGAAATAGAAAACGCTAGTTACATGGATAACTGATATATTTTTCGTTCCTGGACTAGGCACATTTTACCCCTCTCCTATTCTGTCCTACTTTAGCCTAAACCAACCCATCCTAACCTACTTTTCTCTGCCCTACACTACCCTACCCCAGCCTACCCTGCCCTAGCGTTCCCTACCCTATCCTACCGCTGAGGTCTCCTGTAGGGATACTCGTTCTTCGGTTTTTGCCAGGCTTAGGGAGGTGGAGGAGATTAAGGTGTTGGACATCCGTTCTGGGGGCGGAGAGACTTACAACATTCCTTTGTCTTGGTGTAAACTTTGGTCTACCCTTTCCCTGTCATGACACTTCTCCGGAGTCGATAATATTCCCCATGCAGTGCTGATGTACCTGGATGATGAAGCAGTGTCCTTCCTCCTGAGTCTTATAAATAGAATTTGGAGAGATTCGTCCACTCCTGCTTCTTGGCAGGGGGCTGTTGTCCTACCGTTTCACAAGCCAGGTATTGCAGGTCACCATCTTGGTTTGCGTGGTAGGTTGCCTTTACTGATTATGGAATTTTTCCGTATTGGTGCCACCTTGTTTCCCTCATATCCTCAAGAGGAGGGAGTGCCTCAAACTAGTGTCCTTAGTGTCACCGTCTTTGCTAAAGTTCAGGAAGATTTTGTTGGCTCTGTTCCGGAGGGAGTGTCTGCCTCGCCGTATCCTCGCTATCCACATCCGTTTGGGTACAGGGTGAAGGCTGCCATGGGGGATGTGGATGTTCCAACCTTTCTTGTTTGTCCTGTGCGTGTACCAAGGATGGCTCCCTGGCTCCTCTCAGGGGTGCAACCGTGTGTTTACTTTCCTGAGAGAGGGGCCTTTCTTTCCTCACAGGCGGCTCTTTGCTATTTTTTTAGAACATGCTTCCTCTCACAGTGTCTCGATTCTCGTATGTACTGATGGATTGAAATCCCGTGAGGGGACAGGCTTGGGTGTTATATTTCCCGATTTCATTCGTGGTAGGAGTCTTCCCCCCATCGTATCTACTTTTATCGCAGAACTTACTGCTATTTTACTCGCAGTCAAATTGATATTTAGCTTCCCTCCTGTTTGTTATACAGTTTTTAGCGACTCTGCCGATCTCCATTTTGTGTTTTCCCGTCCAATCCTCTTTTGTTGTCTACAGTGTTTTAGAATGGCTGTGCTTGCTAGGGACTGCTTTGTGGTTTTGTACCATTGTGGGCAATGAGCATGCTGACGCTCTGGCAAAGGCTGCTGCCTCTCGCCCATCCTCACCTCTCCCCTGCCTCGCTCAGTGATATTCATCTAACCACTCCCTGTTTGCTCCCACTGGCAGAGTAGGTGGGATGCGGTGGGAGCCAACAAAATGTGTGATATTTGTGGGTAAACGGGCCCCTTCATTTGCCGAGGTCTGAATGCAGGTGGGAGACGGCTTTATGTTGGCTCCGAATGGGCCCTTCCTGGTTCTCTCATTGATTTTTAATGGAGGACTCTCCCCCTACTTTCTGTGTGGAATGCTTCGTCCCCCTGACTCGTCGGCTTTTGCTGATGGTGTCCACTGTTGGGGAATTGCGCCATCGTTACCTCTCTGAGCACCGGGCAGGAGAGGGCTTGTAGTCTTCTGTTGGTACTTGGAGAGGATGCTTGTTGTGGTGGAGGGGGAAACCTTTGCTTGGTGTAGGCAGCTGCACTACCGTGTAAAATTTAGTATACAGTGGTTTTAGTGTTCTTAGAGTTTTTCTTGTTTTAATTATGAATTGTATTTTGTTTGTTTGTTTGTGTGTGCTGTGTGTGTGTGTGTGTGTGTGTGTGTGTGTGTGTGTGTGTGTGTGTGTGTATTTCATCTTTTCGAGTGCTTTTATTCTCGTTGTCGTCCGGCGGCATATGACCCTGGTTGTTGTATCGCCAGATTTTATTGTATATACTTATTCAGTTCAATTTACCCTACCCTACTCTTCTCAACCCTACACTAGCCTACCTCAGCCTACCCTACCCTACCCTACCCTGCCATTGCCGACCCAACTCTACCCTACTTTAACCTACCCTCCCCTGTACAGCCCTTTCACCACTACATTACTTTTCCTGTTTTCTTCTCTCTACCTTCGGATGATTTTCTTCACCTCTACAGTAGAGAGAAATTTCGAACTGGAAGGGTTAAATACTGCCATCATCAACCCCATCCCTATCAGGGGATCTCCTAAGCTGAATAAAATCATGCGGTCAGCTAGGACAATGTAAATAAGTTGTTCTCGGCTTGAAAGATTAAATGATTCTGTCCCGTCATCCTAAGAGGGTTTTCTGAAGCTGTAGGATATCGTCAGAAGCTAGCAAAGAGTAAAAGTGACATCCGCAAACCGAGAGCTCTGCGTCCAGCGCTCCGCGGTTCAAGTCCCAGAGGTGGACAGATGTTTTGACATGTAGACGTTACCAGGGCGTAGCTTGGTGGCCTACCCTTTAATATTCTGGACTAATGGTGGTCTAGCCTCGTGCACCTGCGCTCCACCACATAAAAAAAGAAAATAAAAAGGAAAGCCAAGGGTCATGAATGAACTAAAGGACTGAACTATGCAGGGAAGAACAAAAATCGTAGAGAAGATCGCCCCAAATTTGATGAGACAGTGTAGTATAACTGAGTGAAATAGGCGTTGGATATGACGGAACTAAACGGCAGTTATACCCACCTCTCTTCTGTACCCTACACTACCCTGATTCAGCCTACCCTACCCTACCCAGCCCTACACTACCCTACCCAGCCCTACCTTACCCAGTCCACCACCACCCAGCCCTATCTTACCCTGCCATAACCTATCCTACCCTCCCAAACGCAACCATAACCTACCCATGCTTACCCTCGCCTGCCCTAATCGACCCACCTCTATTCAACCCTGCCATAACCGACCCATCCCTACCCCACCCTGCCAAAACCGACCCAATCCTACCCCACCCTGCCAAAACCGACCCAATCCTACCCCACCCTGCCAAAACCGACCCAATCCTACCCCACCCTGCCAAAACCGACCCGATCTTACCCCACCCTGCCATATCCGACCCAATCCTACCCCATCCTGCCAAAACCGACCCGATCTTACCCCACCCTACCAAGACCGACCCATTCCTACCCCACCCTGCCAAGACCGACCCGTCCCTACCCCACCCTGCCAAGACCGACCCGTCCCTCCCCCACCCTGCCAAGACCGACCCGTCCCTACCCCACCCTGCCATAACCGACCCAATCCTACCCCACCCTGCAAAAACCATCCAAGTCCAACCCCACCCTGCCAAAACTATCCCAGTCCTACCTCACCCTGCCAAAACCGACCCAACCCTACCCCACCCTGGCATAACCGACCCAACCCTACCCTGCCCTAACCAAACCAATCTTATCTAACTCATTTTTCACTCTAACACTTTCTTCAGTTTTCTTCATTCTTTCTCCAGACGATTTTCTTCAGCTCTGGAGAGGAATTTTGAATTTGAGGGGTTAGATACAGCCAGCATCAACCCCTTCTCTGTCAGGGGATCTCCTAAGTTGAATAAAATCGTGCGGTCAGCTAGGACAAAGTAAATAAATCGTTCTTGGTCTGAAGGGTTACATGATTCTGTCCCGTCATCCTAAGAGGGTTTTCTGAAGCTGTAGGATATCGTCAGAAGCTAACAAAGTGTAAAAGTGACATCCGCAAACCGAGAGCTCTGTGTCCAGCGCTCCGCGGTCCAAGTCCCAGAGGTGGACAGATGTTTTGACGTGTAGACGTTACCAGGGCGTAGTTTGGTGGCCTACCCTTAAATATTCTGGACTTATGGTGGTCTAGCCTCGTGCACCTGCGCTCCACCACATTAAAAAAAAAAATAAAAAGGAAAGCCAAGGGTCATGAATGAACTAAAGGACTGAACTAAGCGGAGAAGAACAAAAATCGTAGAGAAGATCCCCCCAAATTTGATGAGACAGTGTAGTATAACTGAGTGAAATAGGCGTTGGATATGACGGAACTAAACGGCAGTTATACCCACCTCTCTTCTGTACCCTACACTACCCTGATTCAGCCTACCCTACCCTACCCAGCCCTACACTACCCTACCCAGCCCACCACCACCCTACCCAGCCCACCACCACCCAGCCCTATCCTACCCTGCCGTAACCTATCTTACCCTCCCCAACGCAACCATAACCTACCCATGCTTACCCTCGCCTGCCCTAATCGACCCACCTCTATTCAACCCTGCCATAACCGACCCATCCCTACCCCACCTCGGCATAATCAGCCCAATCTAACCTCACTCTGTCAAAACCGACCCGATCCTACCCCACCCTGCCAAAACCAACCCTGTCCTACTCCACCCTGCCAAACACGACCAACCCTTCCCCATCCTGCCAAAACTGACCCAATCCTACCCCACCCTGCCAAAACCGACCCAGTCCTACCCTACCCTGCCAAAACCGGCCCAATCCTACGCCGTCCTGCCAAAACTAACCCAACCTTACCCCACCTGGCCATAACCGACCCAACGCTACCCCACCCTGCCACAACAATCCCATCCCTACCCTACCTTAACCAAACCAGTCTTATCTAACACAGATCGAGTCCCGGAGGTGAACAAAGGTTTTTATATCATATAGACGTTTTATATTTTATATTTTGCAACTTTCAGAGGCATTTACTCAGTTTTAGGAGTCTTATGGATAGGCTCAATCAAACGTATCGAACCTCCCATGTTAGAAAAAATAGCTTACAGAAATGCGTCTCGTACTAAAGGGGCGGAATGGACAGATCGAGTGGCTAAGATATTGAATTATGTATATGACTGTTTTTTTTGTTATTTCTATTATTATTATTATTATTATTTCAGGCAAATGTCCCAGGCTTCTAGACTGGCTGACTAGCGAATATTATTAAGTCTCCCGTGGCTCCGTGCTCCTTCCACTCAAGAGCCTGCACTTCACGCATTCCACGCACAAGATGGCGCCACCGCTGCATTCCTGCGAAGACGAGAGGTCAAGAGGACGACACTTGCTTTTTGTTTGTTTGTTTACTGTAATTGCTTAAAGTTGAGATCCCTCCAACTTGAATGCTCAGTTGTAACTATAGATAACTAGAATACGATGCTAGTCACGAAGAAGGGCTATGAAAAGATACAGAACTCGTAGTATTGGCTGGATGAATCACTCTTGCGTGATAATCAAAGACGGTGAATAAAACCCACACTTGTAGACGAAGAATATAATTACCAAACAGTTTCGGTGGACACTGCCACCATCTTCAGTGGTCAAGATAGTGAGAGGGAGTGACGTACTGACTATACAGGTCAGGTGTAATTCCTATCTGACATTACCTGTGTCATAGCAGGAAGGGATGTCCCTTCCTGCTACGACACAGGTAAGGTCAGATAGGAATTACACCTGACCTGTCCGGTAATGTCCCCCCCAAAATCCCCCTTGGGTTAATCCCCGCTTACAATCTACCCCACCCCACCTCACCTTTACCCCACACTTTCACACACACACAGGCATAAAAAGGAACCCTTGTATAGTCAGTACGTCACTCCCTCTCACTATCTTGACCACTGAAGATGGTGGCAGTGTCCACCGAAACTGTTTGGTAATTATATTCTTCGTCTACAAGTGTTGGTTTTATTCACCGGCTCGTAGTATTTTTTTCTTTTAACTAAGATACATGAAATAAGCTGCAAAAATACGAAAATACGAGCTTACTTAATGTAAATGAATTATAGTACGTTCAAGATGGAGGGAAGGCATTTTGTATTTTGTTTGTGATGTTATAGTGTCTCTCAGGATCCTAGGATCCTCTCTCGGCTGAACCAAATTGTCTGGCGTCAGCTGGAACATGATGCTAGAGTTATGTCGGTCGTGAGGGGGTTAATGGTGACGGTATTGACACTGTCAGGCTCCTATGACTCACTCAGTCGAATAAAATCGTCTGAGTCAGCTGAAATGGGGTACTAGAGTTGTCCCGAGCATCACCAGAGGGTTAAGAATCTTAACCCTCTGGTGCTTGGGACAACTCTAGTATTCCATTCCAGCTGACAGACGATTTTGTTCGGCTGTGAGTCATAGGAGCCTGACAGTTACTACACTGTCACCATTAACCCCCGCATGACCGGCATAACTCTGGTATATCATGTTCCAGCTGACGCCAGACAATTTGGTTCAGCCGAGTGGGTCTGGGGCCTGGGGGGCACTAAATGAAAATATCCAAAAAATATTAAAGGGGGGGCTATATCAATTTTGCCACAGGAGGTATACCAAAATTGGACTTTTTAATAAAACCCCCTCCTCTCTCACTCCCTGTGTTTTGTATATGTCCCGCTCTGTCTGCCTGTGGTGTGTCTGTCCCACCCTCTGTGTGTGTGTGTGGCGTGTCTACTGTGTGAAGGTGGCTGTGTACGTGTCTTGGTGTGTGTGTGTGTCTACTGTGGGAAGGTGGCTATGTACGTGTCTTGTGTGTGGTGTGTCTACTGTGTGAAGGTGGCTGTGTACGTGTCTTGTGTGTCGATGTGTGTATGTATGTAGTAGTGTGTGTGTGTGCGTCTTGATGTGTGTATGTATGTAGTAGTGTGTGTGTGTGCGTCTTGATGTGTGTATGTATGTAGTAGTGTCTTGATGTGTGTATGTATGTAGTAGTGTCTTGATGTGTGTATGTATGTAGTAGTGTGTGTAAGTGTCTTGGTGTGTGTAAGCTGAAGTGTAAGTATGGGGCCTTGTGGTTTTAAGGAAAGCCTGCTACGCAAACTTCCCTCAGCCACATTTTAAAGAAACCTCTATCACACCGGGACTTGAACCCGGGTCTTCCTGATTACCAGGCCAGCACCATGCTGACCATGCTACCGCGGCCCCGTAAGGTTAGCGGCTAAAACTTCTACTGTATTTTATTTCTTTACATGTTTACAAAAAATGGGAAATTGAACAACATGCACAGACTAAACTAAATTGTCATGTACCTATTAATGTCGCTTTAGGAGGAGATATCTCGAAATTTCCTGAGCTACTTGGAATACCTAAGCCTGCAGTTTAATGCTAATCATGAACAAGTGCTATGGAAAGAATATAGAGCAGTTGCTACTTATATAAAGGGAGAAAGTAAAAACTGCAACTTAGACTGCTATCCAACGGCAGGACTTAAACGATTAACCATATATTACATAAACTTAACACACTGAGTGACACAGAAACTAAACATATGATACAAATTCTTTAATGAAACTTATAATGAGAGTACAAATGACAAAATATACACTGCACAGGAAGACAGTACAGTACTCAGTGGTCATACTCTGAGAATGAAAGCCTATCTGTTGTACCGATTTATAGACGGAAGAGATGAATCGCTAAATTTGATCCACAGTAAAAAATAATAATAATAATAATAATGAATACATAAAGCAATAAAGACAAACCATATACAGTAGACTACATGTCCACCCTAAACTGACAAAAACCTGGCATCTCTCCACCTTGAATGCTGAGCTGTTTCTAGAGATAAAGACTAGATTATCATGCAAATCACAATGAAGATCTATGGGGAGGATGCAAAACCATAATACTGTCTTATTCTGCCACTTAGATACAGGAACTAAGCAGCAGAAGGACGAAAATTTGTCAAGGTGAGCCAACTACAATGACACAGATGAAGTCTGAGATTATATAATGTGTAATCATGAACTGATTGCATCATTCAGTAAAGATTACAAATGGAAAAGCTATCAAATCTGAAAGTGTAAGTACTATACAAGATATGATTAACCTTGTACATCCATATTCTGAGATATGCTTCCTATATCATAGCCTACACACAAATTCATCCCCCTCAACAGTAATGGTATATTCCTGCTGTCTCCTGACTTCCAATCAACTTATGAAACCTCTCTCCTAATTACAGTACAGTAATATGTTAATGAAGGCTGCTAGTAATTACCTTCAGTATGATAATTCTTATTTAAAGGTAGCAGCAATGGTTAATGAAGGATGTAAGGTATGCAGTCCTTCCAGTTCAATATACTATATCTCCAATCAGGCTTTATCCAGTGTCTCTCCTACACATGTTAAAGAATGTCATATGGGACCCTAAGTTTGAAAAGTCTCTCCTATGCTGATTAACATAGTTTAAAGGTAACAAGAATGGCTTAATGAAGCCTGTCCCTAACACCTTCAGTCCAAAAGCTCTCCTAACAACCTTTAATTACTTTCCTATTGAACAGGTTCCTGAAGGTTGTAATGTGACCCTTCCAGTTTGAAAAGTCTTACCCAAGCTGAATAACAGTCTTAAAATAGCAAGAATAAAGGTTAATCATTGGAGCAGTTTGTGCCCTGTAATCCAAAAGATGTAGTTATATTCTCATTTTACTATCTATTTCTAACACCAGACCATCATATCTAACTTGAGACAGACATATAGTACTGTATTAAAGGGATTAATGGAGGAAGAACAGGACTGAAGAGTATTGTATCGGTGCTGTAATAAGAAGGGGTAGGACTTTGAGAGAATGGAGAATGAAAGACTGACTAAGAGGGTGTATGTAGGTGAGGTGGAGGGAGGGAGAGGGAGGGGTAGACCGAGGATGAGGTGGAGGGATGGAGTTGAGAGGTATATGAGGGAGGGGGGGGTGAGTTGGGGGGAGGGGAGTCAAATGGTGGGTGACAGAGTGACTTGGAGGCGTTTTGTCTGCGGCCACCCTTTGCGGGATTAGGGCGTCGGGCTATAGATAGATAGAGATAGATAGGACTTTGGGCTATGTTTGGTGTCCACTGTTTAGTAACTCTGCAAGTGTATTCTGATCATTACTTGTTCGCTTTAACACAAGTCTGCCTAAGGAGTCTTTCACACTGTACACATGGTGCTAAGAGGGACTCCTTCGTGTGGTGGGACTGATATAATCATGTGGCTTAACTACAGTACAAGGTAATACAAAATTATGTCCCTCACCACCCTCTTTTTCCCCCAGACCAGTTTTGGCGCCAGCAGTCCACCAAATTCACATTCAGATAAGCCTACGGTTACTACTGCTGGTTCAGTACAACCTGCCAAATCAGAACATCCAATTTCCAAAATATTTTTTCATGATATAGAGGGGTGTTGATATCATGTCCTCACACATTCAAGGTATAACTGAAGACTGAGTTCTTTTGTGGACATGTTTAAGAGCAGATAATAAGTTACTAATGCAAGTGGTTCAGTTTACTTATTGTTCTCAATTGCCTTGACTACAGTATTTGTTTCACAAGTCATTTCTCACAGCTGCCATTATGATTCCACTTTCCAAAAATGTTCCATTTTGCATAAAGCCTTTGGACCTAGGCATTTTGGATCTGAAAGGTTGTACTGTACACCTACTACTACTGTTCTTCTTAGATGGATACAATAGTTTACGTATCTGTTATCATTATCATTGTGGTAGGTGGTGGCGACCATCATCCACTCTCTAGATGTAGTGCTGCCTACTCCTTCCTTAGTCTTTATCATTCTTTTTCTGTGCCTGTCCTCCTCTCTTCCTATTTCTCCCATCTTTCCTGTCAATACTTAATGCTTTTCTTTCCTTTACATGTGGCTTTACATTGAGTGACAAGCCAAATGGTTTCCTGTAAGCCAGGAAACCATTTACAACGCTGGGTGGTAACCATATAACCAAACCATACGTTCTCCCTACGTGTGAACAAGTGGGTTGGTGGAGGCTTAGTGCCCCTCCCCGTAAAACAAATAACTCAAAGTCAAATGGCCACCCCTTGCGGGATTGTGGCGTCTGGCAATAGATAGATAGATAGATAGATAAAAAATACAGTCTCATCATACTTCTTTCACGGTGTAGGATCCTGTGGCTAGGCTAACCTAGTCCAATACATGTAAGGGTAGATGACCTGTCTACATCCCTTGGTGGTGTTTAAAAAAAAAAAAATCCAATTGCTTCTCGGGGACAAAGCCATGCATGGATGTCATTCTGACTGGGCGTTCTAACCCCTAGATGTCCTTTTCCGGCCACATGCCCTTACTGGCACCAACCTGTGTCATTGTAGAGTATGGGGTATGATGCATAAACTGCATGTATGGTAGTGAAGAGCAGGTAGTTATAAAATGTTTGGCAGAGTATGCTGGCCTACCCTCTATGTTAGTGACACTGAAAAATGTCAAGGGGGAGTAGATGGGAAGTTGTAGAATGCTGTGAAGAGTATGTACGATGGTGCGAAGGCTGCAGTGCGTGTGGATGGTGAACTAAGTGAATTTTTCTCTTTGAAAGTTGGTTTGAAACAGGGATGTGTCATGTCTCCATGGTTGTTCAATCTGTACATGGATGGGGTAATAAAAGAGGTACAAGGTAGGGTAGTGGATGTTGGAGTGGCCCTGGTGAAAGAGGATAGTGTCTGGAAACTCCCTGTACTGTTGTTTGCAGATGATACTGTGTTGTTGGGTGAAGACGAAGGGGAGCTGCAAGGCTTGGTGGATGAGTTTGGGAGAGTGTGCAAGAAACGGAATCTAAAGGTGAATGAAGGGAAGAGTAAAGTGATAGTCTTTGAGAAAGGTGAAGTCAGTGAATGTACAGCGAGGTTGGATGGTGAGGAATTGGAAAATGTGAGTACGTTTAAGTACTTGGGTAGTGTGATCAGTAAGGATGGAAGTTTGGAGGGTGAAGTGCTTGAAAGGGTACAGCAGGGAAGAAAGGTTGCTGGTTCTTTGAAAGCAGTGATAAGAAACAGGGAAGTGAGCATGGAAGTGAAAAAGTTACTACATGACAGTATTGTGATACCAACTCTAACGTATGGAAGTGAAGCTTGGACGTTGTTTAAAGGACACAAGTCAAGAGTGACAGCAGTGGAAATGAGTTATTTAAGAGGAGCCTGTGGAGTCACATGGAGAGACAGGCTGACGAATGAGGATATAAAGGAGCTTTGTGGTGTGGATGTGGATGTGATAGGAAGCGTTATGAGAACACACTGAGGTGGTTTGGCTATGTGGAGAGGATGAAGGGTGAAAGACTGACGAAGAGAGTGTATGTGAGTGAGGTGGAGGGGGGAAGAGGGAGGGGGAGGCCGAGGATGAGATGGAGGGATGGGGTGGAGAGGTATATGAAAGACGGGGGTGTGAGTTAGGAGCAGGGCAGTGAAATGGCGGGGGACAGGGCGACTTGGAGGCGATTTGTTTGTGGCCACCCCAAACGGGATTGAGGCGTCTGACAATAGATAGAGATAGATAGAAGATTAAATAACTAAAGCTAACACTGATTTGAACTAATACACATCTGGTCCACAGGTCGTGCTGGAGTCTGCTGCCTTGACGCTGCTTCCTTGCCACACTGGTCATACCCTACTGAAGTTTGGTCTGCCCTGCCGTGAGAAGCCTGACGGTGGTGTGGTGTCTTCCCCTACTCTGAGATGCCTGGTGGTGGTGGTGGTGGTGGTGGTGGCGGTGGTGGCGGCGGCGGCGGCAGCCGTGAGATGACTTGCTGCTGCTGCTGGTGATCTGCCCTGACCTGCCGAGAGAAGCCTGGTGGTGATGGTGTGATCTGCCTTGCAAGTCCAGGATGTTCTGTGGACAAATGCTACTTTTGAATGCATATTTTATATTGCTGTCTCTGTTAATGTATTTTGTACTGAAGTATTAATAATGAAAACTTAAATTTTCTGTCTTGTTTCATTACCTTTTTAACTGTGGCTTTGACTTAATATAGGTGATAAGTATATTGCGCTCTGCAGTCTTGTGTGTTGTGGGGACGGCTTTTGTGATGAGCTAAGACATTCTGATCGCTTCACCAAATTACTGCTCAGCCGTGTGATCAGTGGGCATAAAAGATTATACAATACAATGATATACAGCTAAGCATAAAAAAGGTTATGGGAATTCTCCACCATGCAATCAATGGACCTAAATTAAAGCCTATATTATAAAGCTAAGCCTGAAGAGGGTTGTTGGAAGTAGATAATGATGCAGGGTAGACACTGGTAATGTTCACTGAGCCGTGCCCGCAACACACAAGAACTGGGTGGCGTAATATATGGACCACCTTGTATAATGAGAGGCCGTAAGTGTGTGCTGACCCACAAACTTGCCATCAATGCCCCGTCATAACTATTACTGTGTCTTGTAGGAAGCACAAAGAAAACAGGCCACAGAATACCTCCTTGTCTCTTGTTCCTCCTACACAAACATACACGCCCTTCACTTTAACTTGGCACAGAGTTTCATTTAAAGCATACGAGAATGTCAGGCAGATCAGTAGCAGAAACAGCCAATACTACAGCCCAACAACCTTTCCACAGCACTCATTCGTGACTAGCATCATATTCTAGTGATAACTATCGCTACTACTCGACAAACTGTATGGAAACTATAAGCTATCTGTCTATCAATCTATCTATAGCCAGACGACTTAATCCCGTAAGAGGTGGCCACAAACAAGTCGCCTCTATGCCACCCTGTCCCCCGTCATTATGCATCACTCCCCCTAATTCACACCCTCTCTCATATACATCCCAACTCCATCCTCCACTTATAAGTAATACATTAAAACAACCGTGAATTACTGCCGTACAAGCTGAGCCGTAATCATATCCAACACAAACACGAAGGAGCTTTAAAGAACAGAAAACAATACCTTGATAGCAGAAGACACAAAGACCACAAGTACTGACAGCCTACACCAAGCAACATAACTAATTTCAGTCAGAGACCAAGTGAATATGAGAGGCACACAGTTCATCACTTCAGCTCAAGATCCGTCCCACCTTTGTAACCTTATGTTGCATCATCCTCTCCACAAACAAAATCGAACAACCGCCCAACACTACACAGATTATCTTTGCAACATATCCCCTCCTCCACCCGACTCTATACTTCCCAGACACATTCACAAACTCACAAACACCCCAGCCAGCCAAAACTTTCTGTCAAACACATACATAAACACACAGACACCCCAGCCATCCAAAACTTTCTATACCAAACACATACATAAACACACAGACACCCCAGCCATCCAAAACTTTCTATACCAAACACATACATAAACACACAAACACCCCAGCCAGCCAAAACTTTCTATACCAAACACATACATAAACACACAAACACCCCAGCCAGCCAAAACTTTCTATACCAAACACATACATAAACACACAAACACCCCAGCCAGCCAAAACTTTCTATACCAAACACATACATAAACACACAAACACCCCAGCCAGCCAAAACTTTCTATACCAAACATATAAACACACAGACACCCCAGCCAGCCAAAACTTTCTATACCAAACCCATACATAAACATACAAACACCCCAGCCAGCCAAAACTTTCTATACCAAACACATACATAAACACACAGACACCCCAGCCAGCCAAAACTTTCTACCAAACAGCATCCTTCATGTGCCACCACCAGACATACACCCTTCAGACACTACCGAACCCAGAGACACGAGTACACCAACCTTCCCTGCTACAATACTGACGCAAAATATAACACACATACAATCCCCTGTGCTCATACTGCAAAGTGGCACCCCCACACCACAGCACACCCACTCACTTCCTGCACCACACCACCACAACACAGACAGTCCTTCAACATAGCAATGGGTTCACATCCAGAGGAGCCTAAGATGTAACAAGAACAACAACAACAACTCAGGCCAAGTTAAAGTGAAACGAGTCTAGTTACGAAAGGAAAATTATTTCAAGTTATTTTGTAAGCGCTTCGGGTACACAAAGTTACAAGGCCACAGGGAACGAACTGCATACCGAGGGTGTAATACTACGGCGGCTTAGGGGGCTTTATACCACCTTTTCTTCAGTGATTTATTGTTCAACCGAGCGAGCGTAGAGAGCAAGCAAGCGAGAACACTATATGACATGGTATAATAGGGTGGCAGAGAACATCGCCAAGACTGCGTTGTCTAGGAAACTATTAAAGCAACAACGGATCTATGGACATCATTAGAAACCTAGTAAAAAAAAATAATAGGAGTTACTTGAGGGACTTTTCTCAAAATTTGCCGCGCCAGTTCTGATAAAAGGAAAATAAACGTACCAAATTGAACACCAGAACCGAGTTATTTTAGTTTTTAAAACTACTGCTGATCTGTTCAGACAGCTGGAAAGCTTATGAAGAAGCAATTGATACTAAAGTTAAATAGACGCATGGTCAGTGTAGCGGGGTTTCGCCACTCCGCTCCCCCGTAGGCCGTATGGCGTGAGTGGAAATACGGATATAAATGAAGCCAAGGCATAAATATATATTGTATGAAAGATACTGTGGATGGCTTGGTGAAATTATGGAGCCAGCAAGCGTTACGTACGGCATGAAACAGTGTTGTGAAGGGCAAACCTGAAGTCGGGAGGGGAGAATTACCGGTGTTTTAGGGCTGGAATTATTGTGATTCTGATAGTGTAAATGCGTATGGAATTGTATGAAATATACGTCAAACAAGCTGCGAGTTTCCGTGAACGAGTGTGGTGTGTGGTAAAAATAGCGTTGCCTCATACTCTCAGGGAGAAGCTGACTCACACACACACTACATAACTCCTCATCTTCAAATCCCTGGTCTAACTGGACAACACCCCTGGAGGAAGTGAGTTCTGCAAATTTTGTTGATATATATATAATAATCTATTACCATTACCTCTCCAACTTTCAGACAAATAACCATTTTCTCCTACAGATTACACATATGAAAGAAAGTAAATCTCCACAGCAGTAACTATAGAAGAGTTATGTTTATGTGTAGTAGGTTATAACAATAGGAAAACATCCATGGAAGATGTAACAGTCTGTACAGATAGGGGGAAAAAAGTTGGTAGCATAGTCTTCAGGCCGGTGTGCGAGGAAGAAACTGTGTGTAAAAGTTGGTAGCGATCGGAAGAGTAACCTCACTTTGTCGGCCAATTACTCGAAAACTATTAGACTTATCGATTTCCTGTTACAACCATCATCAATACCACTAAATTCTACGTAAGATCAATACCAGAATGTAAGCCTTTGGTAGCGTTTTGGGGGGTAAAAGGCGAGAGAAATGTTTTTGTTCCTAGCGGTTATTGTGTGACAAGCGCTCGGAGTACTAACATTATTTTGTCGGCCAGTTACTCGAAAACCATTAGACTTATCGATTTTCTGTTACAACCATCATCAATATCACTAAATTCTACGTATAATCAATACCAGAATGTAAGCCTTTGGTAGCGTTTTGGGGGGTAAAAGGCGAGGGTTTTTTTCTTTTTCCTCGAGTTTGTTATCAGTGACATTCGCTCGGAGTACTAACCTCACTTTGTCGGCCAATTACTCGAAAACTATTAGACTTATCGATTTTCTGTAACAACCATGATCTATACCATTAAATTCTACGTATGATCAATACCAAAATGTAAGCATTATGTTACGTTTTGTGCGAGAAAAGGCGGTGGAAATGAGTGTCTCTTCGCGGCTGTTACCATTGATTAACGCTCGTAGTAATACTCTCACTTTGTCGGCCAATTACTCGAAAACTATTGGACGTATCGATTTCACGTTTGAACCATGATAAAGAACAGTAAATTCTACGTATGTACAATACATAACTATGTAATATTTATGATAAGAATTCGTTGTTACGTAGGCGGGAACATTGCGCACGCCGTGCGCGCATCACGAAAGTCAATCACGGACGGAGTGCCTAGTACTTTCTTTCGATTTACTCGAGAACTATGAGGCGTATGGGGTTCTTCTTTGAGATAGGGAAAGCTGGTGAATTTGGGCATATTACTATGTAATAAAAACATAAGGTGTCTGGGAAAATTTAGCTATCAGAGGTCAGTGAATTTTTTCCGAAAATGGCTTTCAGTTTTTGGCCATTTTCTCGAAAAGTATACATCATATCTCAACCGGATTTATTCGTTAGAAAGCTGATGAAATTCTCTATAAAAACTTATTAGGTCATTTTCCTGTATGATGGAAAACATTCAAGCGGCGATGTTGGGAAGTGAAAACAGTTTACTCGACCATGCTTCCAGGGCTAATAACTTTTTTTGCTGGTGTTTTCCTGTGTTTTGGTCCTGTTTATCAGATAGAACAAACATCGATGCCTACCTTGAGAAAGGTTTCATGGGAATACATGGATTTTTGGGTGGCGAAAATAAGGCAAGAATGTGTTTCATTCGCTCAAATTTGCCGCGCGCGCGCTCCCCGGCCGGGCGGCTTGGTCGTATAAAATCGTGAGCCAGAAGACTTACTGAAACTTATCGTGTGCGAGAGGGTTAACATCAAGCGAGATGGATGGATGGATGGATGGACGGATGGGTGGATGTGGAATCGTGGATGCTTGGACCGATGGTAGAGTTCCTGCTGTTTCGTCCTTCCACCTGCCGACAAAAATCATCATCAGTATCATCATCATCATAATCATCATCATAATCATCATCATAATCATCATCATCGTAGTTGTCGTCCTCATTACCACCATCATCATCATCATCATCATCATTATTTACACCGTCATTCTCATTATCATTACCATTCTCCTACTCCTCCTCCTCATCATCATCATATTATCATCATCACCTACCTTTCTATCTATATCTGTTTATCTATAGCCAGACGCCTTAATCCCGTAAGAGGTGATCACAAGCAAATCGCCTTCATGATGTACTGTCCTCTACCATTTAGCTCAAGTATCCCAGTCATATGTTTCTTCTCTTTCCCTCCATCTCATCATCGGTCTCCCCATCCCCCTCTATCCTTCCAGCTAACTCATGTGCACTCTTCTAGTCATTTTCTTATTCGCCATCCTCTCCACATGGCCAAACCATCTCGAAGTGTTTCTCTTAACGCTTTCAGTCTCATCCACATCAGCATCACAACGCTCCTTCATCTGCCCATTTGTCTGTCTGTCTCTATGAAACTCCACATGCTCCTCTCAAGTAGCTCATTTCCACCGCTCTCACTCTTGACTTGCGTCCTTTCAATAAGATCCAAGCTTCACTTCCATACTTTAAAGTGGGAATCACAGCATGCAGTGCCCTTTTTTTTTTTAACACTTTCATCCTCAGTTCCCTCTTCCTAATCACTACTTTTTAGAGAACAAGCAACCCTCCTTCCCTGACGTATCATTTCAGTCACTTCATCCTCTAATCTTCCATCCTTATTCATCACATTACATAAATACTTAAATGCACTCATATTCTTCCATTTCCTGACTATGCAGCCTCACTGTGCATTCTGTAACCTCATACGTTGAGATGTTAAAGCATCACCACCATCAGCATCTACATCATTATCACCATCAATATCATCACCATCAGCCTGTGACACACCACTGCATGATAAGGACCCTCTCACCTTTCTCCACTCTGATCCATTGATTGTTAGTCTGTTTTCCGTCCTTGCTCGGTAGATCTGCATCATATGATCTCTCCATCTTGTTCTCTGTGCACCTCTTCTTCTCACTCCATCTCTGGCTTGCCATTCAGTTACGCTCGCTGTCCTTCTGTTATCTCTTCTGTGAAAGACGTGACCTGAGGTGTGTGTGTGGAGTTACCTGGAAACAATATCAGAATTAATAGATGCGGGAGCTTCAGGCCCCTTAGGTTAATCTCCTTGGTGTGGTGTGGTGTGGTGTGGTGGGGGGGGTTGTGGTGTGGTGTGGGGAGGGTTATGTGGTGAGGGTTGTGTGGTGTGTGAGGGTGGTTATGTGTGGTGTGGTGTGGCAGGGTGGCTTTGTGTGGTGTGGTGTGGGAGGGTGGTTATGTGTGTTGTGGTGTGGCAGGGTGGCTTTGTGTGGTGTGGTGTGGTGTGGGAGGGTGGTTATGTGTGTTGTGGTGTGGGAGGGTGATTTTCTGTGGTGTGGTGCAGGAGGAGGATTTTTTTGTGGTGTGGTGTGGTGTGGGAGGGTGGCTTTGTGTGGTGTGGTGTGGTGTGGGAGGGTGGCTTTGTGTGGTGTGAGAGGGTGGTTATGTGTGGTGTGATGTGGGAGGAGGATTTTTTTGTAGTGTGGTGTGGTGTGGAGGTGGTTATGTGTGGTGTGGTGTGGGAGGGTAATTTTGTGTCGTGTGGTGTGTGGTGTGGTGTTGTGTGGGAGGAGGATTTTTTGTGGTGCGGTGTGGGTAGGTGATTTTGTGTGGTGTGGGAGTGTTTCGTGTCGTGTAGTGTGAGAGATTGGTATGGTGTGGTGTGATACGGTGTGGGAGGGTGGTATGGTATGGTGTGGTGTGAGAGGGTGATGGTGTGTGACAATGTGTGGGACTGGTAGAACGTAACTTGGCTTCACTATAATCACTAAAGCCTATATGAGTACAACACCTCTCATCCGAAAATGGTTAGTGAGAAGCAGACGGGCAGGGCCGGTCCAAGAGCTACTGTGATAAAATGTAGAAAATCATGTGTTGTATCCTTAAAATAAAAAAGAATATGTGAGGTTAATTCTTACCTTTAAATAAAGACCAAAATATATGTATTACTTCACTCATATTCATCCACTTCCTAACGATACATAAAGAGACGGTGATCAGTGACTTATGGAACCCTGTGCTGTGGTCTATGGGATGTAATAAGCTTTTCAGAATATTGCGTAAGTGTCTCTTAATTGTATAGGTAAAAGGTCCTATGTTCTTGGCCTAATATTTACCCTTGAAATAAAACTATGGATGTGTGGAAATAATTCTGCCATTTGAATAACTATGGTATCATCAACCAAGATATACATACACGAACATATGCAAGCACACACACACACACACACACACACACACACACACACACACACACACACACACACGCCCAGTCACCAAAACACGAAGTTAAACAGAAAGGAAAGGGAGAGGTGACTCAGCCAATGACTTGAAGATCGTCGTCGTCTTCGTTGTCGTAATCATCACCATCATCATCTTCCTCGTCGTCATCATCATCATCATCATCGTCAGCAGCAGCTGCAGCATGTCATCACCATCCCAACACTGTTAAAAATGTAGTACAGAAGTTATATCAATATCATCACCATTATCATCAAATACATCACTATCATCTAACCATATTCTAGAGTTTGCATCAACATCATCTGCATCAGCAGCATCAACATCATCAGCAGTAACATCCGTCTTCATCATCATCATCATCATCATCATCATCAGCCCGTGACACACCGCTGCAGGATAAGGACCCCTCTCACCTGTCTCCACTTCGATCCTTTGGTTGTTGTTGCGCCCCACCTCGGTGGATCTGCGAGTATCATCTCTATCTTGTTTTCTGTGTGCCTCACCCTCTCACTCCATCTCTGGTCTGCCATTTAGTTACGCTGGCTGTCCATGCGTTGCCTGTTCTGTGGAAGACGTGACCTAAGGACTGCGTGTGGACTGACCTGTAAACAAGAGGACAAATATACGTGTGTTGCAGCATCACTACTATATCCTGTTCACTCTAACTTCGCGTAAAATTGCAATCTCTTTCTTAAATTTTGCGTTGTGACAAGGGGTTAACACTAGAATGGTGCTAGTCACGAAGAAGTGGTATGAAAATGATGTAGAGCTGTAAGTTTAATTCTTTCACTGAACTACGGGAAATATGATGCAAAAAAACGACTATCTCGGCCTTGGTAAAATGAAGGAACACCACCACAATATACGCGTACGTGTATGTGTGTACGTGTGTGTGTGTGTGTGTGTGTGTGTGTGTGTGTGTGTGTGTGTGTGTGTGTGTGTGTGTGTGGTGCGAGGTGCCTGTGTGTTACCATGGTAACCTCCCGACACCATCACAGTTACATACACACATTTCCCCACCACCAAGTTCCATTAGAGAGTACTGTGTGTGTGTGTGTGTGTGTGTGTGTGTGTGTGTGTGTGTGTGTGTGTGTGTGTGTGTGTGTGTGTGTGTGTGTGTGTGTGTGCATGCGCTTCAGGACAAAATAACTTACATACAATATTTTTTTCCATCACATTGTCCCTCTGAAATCTGAATCGCACTTATCAGTTTACATTCAGGTCCCAAACTGGACTGTTGGGTGGACAGGGACAAGGGGGCAGGCAAACCTAGTCCACCAGTCTGATCGGCACGAGAATCAACAGGACGACACTCACACTGCTATTTCACTGGTGCTGAGACACCAAGATTGAGGCAGTACAAGGCAGAGTTGCCGTGAATTGCACACTGGTTGTGACGTCATTATTGCACACGGTCTCGTTTAGTAACCAGGATGACAGAGGATGTATTGTCGGTATAACTACCATAAAATTTGTTATATTGTGAATACTGGAAGAGAGGGTATAATTAATGATGTCAGACCTATTATGATTCAAGTGTAAGGACGTTAAATGATTAAGAGAGTTAATAAGTCAGCAAATGTTGATTAATAACAAGACAGGAGACAAGTAAGTTTATCCACATCCAAGTTTTCTAGTATATCAACTATACACGATTTACAACATTGTTTCGGTATTTCTTTAATATTACAAAGTAAGTGTGCACTGCTAATGGTTGGCACGAGTCTTGTAAATAATATATATATTTTTTTAATTATATAGCCGGGTGCGTAGAGGTAGACTGTTCAACGACGTATTCTCCCTTGTTTTAAATGACAGTATTATAGACAAACGCTACATATTCGTTGGTTTAATCATGACAAAATTCCTCGTA